>NC_092131.1:27219581-27522612 GCF_043159975.1 Macaca nemestrina | reverse complement strand
AAATAATCACAGTCTATGAATAGGAAAAGAAGAAACCTAGCTAAGAACTTGGCCACACTGGGAAGAAGGGGGATGAAAGGTGACTGTTGGAATTGGCACATAAGAAGACACAAAAGCGCTTGGCAACAAACTTGTTATGTATAACAAAGAAAGACAGCTTACTTGTGTGTTTGTGTGTAATTTTCTGTCTGAATATTTCATACAGGAAAAAATAAAGCACCAAAGAAATTATTTTCATTGGATTAGGAAAAATTTTAAATTAAGAGATTCAAAATTTATATGGCTTAGCTTTAGAAATAACCATTAGTCCATGTGCCTCTAGCCTGAAAGCAGCTATATTATTATTACTAATGGGAATCACACATTACAACTTTTTTAAAAGTGGAAAAGACAACTGATTGTCTTTTTCTGTTATTGTTTAACAATAATGGAACTCTTCCTTTGAGAAAAAAAAAAACAGCACATTTCTACTTTAAGTTATTTTTCTGTTTTCTTAGAATAAGAGCCAGCAAACTACATAGCTTGCGACCAAATATGGCCCGCTGTCTGTTTTCATAAACAAAGTTTTTTTGGAACCTGGCCTCATTCATTTTTCTACATTCATTTTCTACATACTACATTCATTTTTATGGCTTCTTTTGTGCCAGAATCCCAGAGCTGAGCAAATGTAATAGAGGCTGTACAACCCACAAATCCTAAAATATTTAATATATGACCCTTCAGAACAAAAGTGTGCCAACCTCTTTCATACAGTTATGAGGTATTTTGTATTACTATGCTCTGGCTACCATAATAAAATACCATAGACTAGTTGTCTTAGACAACAGACACTTATTTTCTCTAGAGGCTCTCAGAAGTCAGATGAGGGAGGCAGCATGGTCAGTTTCCGGTGAGGCCCCTGTTCCTGGCTTGTAGGCAGGGGTGGGGGAACATCTTGCCATGTTCTCATGATGTGGGAGGAGAGAGAGAGCTCTTCAGTGTGTCTTCTTATAAGGACACTAATCCTATTGTATCAGGGTCGCATCCTATGACCTCATTTAACCTTAATTACCCCCTTATCGGCCCTATCTCTAAATACGGTTACACTGGGGGTTAGGACTTTAACGTAAAGATTTGAGGAGAACGTAATTCAGTCCATAGTGCATGTCATACCTCCAAACTCTGATTCTCCAAACTCATGGATATCTGCAATATCCATGGCCTTTTATCCCCAATGTACCTTCTAGTGTGCTTTTCTAAATATATCTAGAAAAAAAGTTGAAAAGAGAGTACAGTGGAAACCTCTATTGACTGTGACTAAAGAGACTATCTAGAAACCTTGCCACAAATGGTATCCTACCAAAGCACTTGAACTTGGAGAAAAATAGAGATAAAATGACTTCTGGAAGGCAAGACAAATTTTTCCACTGCAAAACTGAAACACACCCATTAATCGATCCTGCAAATGGTAGTTTCCATCATATGGATGACCTTTTATTTCACTGGGCAAAAAATAGCAGTAAAAGGCCTTCAGGGTAATCTGTGGTCACGTGGGGTTTGAAGATTCAAATAAGCATTGATGGGTCAAAGTCAAGTTGTGGGCCTCATCATTCTTGTGCTATTTACAAAAAGGATATAACTCTATTTCTCCAACAACCACGGAGTATTTTAAGAGACACTACCCCATTCATCTTCTGAGTGCTCCTTGAAGCAAAGTGTCCCACATTTTATTTCTGTTTTACAAATGAGAAAACTAGGGCAGAGAGCAGTTATATGCTTCTCCCCAGAGAAAATCAATCACTAGAACTAAAGATATAATAATTTTAACTCCTTCTGTTCTCTCTGAGTTCAACCACAAATTAGTACATTAAATACCTCTCCATGAGTAAAAAGGGTCTAATGCTCATTGGATAAAATATCATTCACACTATAGTCATTGTGTACATTTCCTGCCATGTCAATATGGTGGATGACACCTTCACTTTGGTGCTTTTAAGGACTCCCTTCTTAAATACATGTAGAGAAACATGAACAACCATAAGAAATAAATTATAAGCCAAATTAGGTAATGGACAGAGCACCAAAAATGTTGGTTTGAGATCCTAGCACCATACTGTCTTATGACATAGAAACAGGCACTAGCACCATCTAGTGAGAGACCAAAGTAATTCATGGATTATTAAGAGGGTTTGTCACCCAGGGGGTTCCTCTCATGGAGATGTTTCAATTATTTCCAGATCAAAGTTTCTTTGGGCTTTATCTGACTCCTAAATAAGCAAGAATATCCTTATTAAAGTCACTGTAGGAGTGCAAGAGTTGAGCTCGGGTTGCTTGTTGTACTTTATTTTCCTGTGACAGAGTAAAAATGGCAAGGGCTAGAAGAGGTTGAGACCCAAGTTTAAATCTATTCACCACCAGCTCTTTGGTTTTACACAAATTACCCAATCTCTCCAATTGTCTGTTTTTCATCAATATAATGAAGATAATGCCCGTTTCATGGGTACTTGTGAAGATTAACATTATAAAAGAAATTTATGTTTCTCTATATGTTGACTCTCAACAAATATTAGTTTTCTCTTTCTCGCAAAGGTTTCCTGTGATTTTTTCACGTAGCACTTGGTATGCCATAACAAAGCACAAGAGACTTGGTGACTTAAAAAAAACAACAGATATTTATCTTATCACAGTTCTGGAGGCTTGAAGTCTGAAGTCAAGGGGTCAGCAAGATTGCTTCTTTCTGAGGGCTATGAGGGAAAGATCTATTCCAGGCCTGCCTCCTTGGTTTGTAAATGGCTGTCTTCTCCCCATGTCTTTTCACATCATCTTCCCTCTGTATGTACCTGTATCCCAATGTCGTCTTCTTATAAGCACAACAGTCAGATGGGATTAGGGCCTACCTAATGACCTCATTTAAATTAAATTACCTCTTTAATGATGCTGTCTCAAAATACAGTTACATTCTTAGGTACTGGGGGTTAGGATTTCAACACATACATTTGGGGGGATTCTGGGGGCAAACAATTTAGCTTGTAAGAAGCACAGTAAGCAGACACCCATCCAGCAAGTTAATAGTAGAGGCAGGATCCATCCTGGCCCTGGGCTAGGGTGACATAGCCATGCTGTCCCTGAGAGAGGTAAGCAGAAAAATAAAGTTTAATGGATCACATGGAATATCCCACTTACTTTTGTTTAAGTCAAACTATGCCAACTTTTTCCTCCAGAAGAAAAGGTTTCTGAGATTCTGTAAGTACAAAAATGTATTGTTAATTACAGCAAGTTCTTAGGTTCCCCAGGTAACTTCGAAAGTGGAATCAAAACATTTGTCCTATCCTCTAAATTGACTGAATCCACCATTCCTGAGTCATTATGCTACTCACCATTGCTAAACCAACTTTGAGGAACTTCATTTCACTGTTTAGCTGACTCAGGAAGGGCTTTTTGTAATGTCTAGCTAATCTACAGCACAGTTCAAAATCTTCAGCTGCTAAAAAAAAAAAAAAAAAAAAAAAAAAAAAACTGCACTCTCCAGCTTTTATTCTAAAAAAAAATGTCTGCCAGCACTTTCAAAATGTATTTTGTGAGGTACACATATGTTAATATAAGTATAGCAAAGATTGTCCATCTCGTTGCTCTCCTATTAAGCAGATTTCCCTTTTACAATCTCCCGCATAAGCAGCCTCTGCACTTGAGGTTTAGAGAAAACAGAATTGCATTGCTTTCTCTGCCTGCTGTACCGTGACTTCAACACCGTCCTCCCCTTCCAATCTCCCCACCACAGCTATTCCCATGCCTGGCATCCAATTTTTCTCTGCCTGGGACAAAACTTAAAACTCGTAATAAACACAAACAGGGGCTTCAGAATCACTAATAATAGCACTCCCTGGTTATCATTATCATTATTACCTTCATTTATATTTTAAGTGCCTATTTGAGATGTCTTCATCCAAAGAAAAAAAAACAAGTGAAAAGATAGCAGAATCAAACAATACTCAGTTGTGAGAATCCAAATAAAAGCGGGTCTGAAAGGTCAGGTTTGACTTTTTCTAGTTAAATTGCATATTGTATTCAATTTCAAAGCTGGCTTGTGATATATTCACCCCAGTGTCTCATCCTTAATTTAAACTCTCCGTGTTGTGCTGCCATGAACATTGAAGTAGAGCGTTCCACACGGGCAACCCAGTAGTGCCATGTTTCAGCTCCAGCTTTGGCGCCTCTTTCAATCCTCAGTTACCACCTAACCCACTCCCTTAGTTCTCTCCTCTTTCTTCCACTACACAGCTGATGCCTTCCTTTCCTTCAAGCTGACATATTCCCATTATACAAACGTTGCTGCTTTTACACCCAGCACCTGGATCTTGGTTTGTAACACCATTCTCCAACAACGGAACTGGGGCCGATTCTGTGTCTGGAATAGTGAGTATACAAGATGAGCCTAGGAGCATTCTGTAGTGTCAGAAAGTAAGGAAGTGCTAAAAATATTTAAAAATAAAAATATTTTTTAAAAGGATAGTTTCCATAAAAGGAACCAACCTGAAAGAGCTACAATGGCCAAAGCTGGAACGCTTTGGACAACAAAATATAAAACATAGAATTAGATTACAGCACAAAGTATAACATAAATATACATGAGTCCATACTGATATAAATAAATGAGTGAATAAATACGTGGGTGACAAAAGACAAATCTTACATGAGGAAAAATTCTAAATAATATATGTAGATACTACATACATACTTTTCCAGCAGGGAGAATTAACCACCCCCTGCTTTAAGGGTGAGCTGGATTTGGTGACTAGCTTACTGAGTACGAAAAGGGAAAAAACATAAACTTACATTGGAGAAACCCAGAAAACACTAGCTAAAGCGAGTGATCAAGATTAACATCACCAAAGCATTTACCTTGATGTACATTTACCATGTACACACTAATATGATATGCTGAGAAAGGCACATTACCTCTGTGGTATGTGCCCCTCATACTCATCACCCCAATATAATCATGAGAAAAACATCAGACAAACCCATATTGAAAGACATTCTAAAAAATAACTGCACTTCTCTCTTCAGAATTATACAGGTCACAGAAAGCAAGAAAAGAATGAGAAACTGTCACAGACCAGGGGATACTATAAAAATGTGACAACTAAATGCAATGTGGTATCCTGCATTGACTCTGGGTACTGAAAAAGGACACTCATGGAAAAATTGACACATTCTTAATAAAGGTTGGAGTTTATTTAATAAGAACATACCAATATTAATTTCTTATTTTTGGTCCCATGGTTATATAAGATGCTGACATTAGAGGAAAATGGGTGAAGGAAATATAGGATTTCTTTGTACTACCTTTGCAAACTTTCTGTAAATCTAAGATTACTATAAATGAAAAAGACAGTTTTTTAAGAACTTAAATGTTATTCTTGCTGCTTAAAATTTTGTTCCCCTAAGACTTTAGTTTACCACTATAGAGTCTCCCTTTATGAAAAGCATAGTGAAAAGGCAGAAAAAGGAAGAACATTACTAAAATGAAGACACAACCTTGGGGAATAGAAGTATGCTCACCTCTGTATGTCTTATTATAAATTGATGTAGGTCTAGCTGATCATATACCACAACACTGATACATTTAAAGTATAAAATTTATTGGTAAAAACCAATGTTATACTTTTATTGTGTGTCATAAGATGATACACCATAAAATAGCATAAAATCAACATTTTTAAAGTACACAATTCATTGGTTTTTAGTATATTTACAAAGTTGTGCAACCATCACCACTATAATTCCAGAATATCTTTATCACTCCCACGCCCCACCAAAAAAAAAAAAAAAAAAAACCCATGCCTATTAGCAGTTAATCCCATTCCCTTTCCCATGGCCTCTGACAATCACTAATCTATTTTCTGTATCTATGGATTTACCTATTCTAAACATTTCATAAAAATGAAGTAATGTAACATGCTGCCTTTTGTGTCCAGCTTCATTCACTTAGCATGAGGTTTTTAAGAGTCATCCATCTTGTGCATGAGTCAGTATTTCATTCCTTTTTATGGCTTAGTAATATTCTATTGTATGGATATACCACACTTTGTTTATCTATTCATCAGTTGATGGGCATTTGGGTGTTTTCTACCTTTTGGCAGTTATGAATAATGTTGCAATGAACATTCTTTTACAAGTTTTTGTGTGAACATATGCTTCCCTTCTCTACTTCCCTAGGAGTAGGATTAACTACATCATATGGTAACTTTATGTTTAAGCTTTTGAGGAACCACCAAACTGTTTTTCAAAGTGCGTGTACCATTTATGTTCTCACCAGCAATGCCTTAGGCTTCCAATTTTTCCATACCATTGCTAGCACTCTCTTATCTGTCTTTTTTATTATAACTATCCTAGTGGGTATTAAGTGATATCTCATTGTGGTTTTGATTTGCACCTCCCTGACGGCCAATAATAGTGAACATCTTTTCATATGTTTATTGGCAATTTCTCCATCTTCTTTAAAGAAATATCTGTTCAAATCCTTTGCCCATTTTTTAGTTGGGTTGTCTTTTTATTGCTGAGTTATAATACTTCTTTATATATTCTGGATACTAGATCTTTATGAAATATATACTTTGTGAATATCTTCTCATATTCTGTAAGTCCTCTTTTGACTTTCTAGATAGTATCCTTTGAGGCAGTAAGTTTTTAATTTCAATGAAGTTGAATTTATCTATTTGTCCTTTGATTGCTTGTACTTTTGGCATTATATTAAAGAAATTATTGCCTAATCCAAAGTCATGAAGATTTACATCTATGTTTTTTTCTTAATACTTTTATAGTTCTAGCTCTTATGTTTAGGGCTCTGATCCATTTTGAATTGAATTTTGTAAATGAGGCTTCTCTACGTGGGGGTTCTCTACGTCATATGTTTCGTTTTCTTTATATGATATCATGAACAATGATCAAACTTAGAATAAAAATTTCAGGGCTGACATATCTGTGCCACCAGTGCTAGTGGTAAGATGCTTCCCTTTCTTTGGTTTCCATTTTCTCCCCAGTAATGGGAAGGAGCTGAATATTCTCGATGGAGCCTGTTTCAGTTCTATTTGAGATTTTACAATCTCTAAAATTTGAGGGTAAATTTAAGCAAATGAATCCCTATTTCCTAAAATTAAATTCTAAAATTTTGTAGATAAAAAGAGACAATGAATTTGCTAAAAAAAAAAAAAAAAAAAAAAAATCAGGTGAGAGAGAGTAGTGGTATAATTAGACAAAATAGGATTGGCCATAAACGGTCAACTGCAAAGTACACATGGGTTCATTACCCTACTCTGTTTTTTAAAGTAAGTTCCCTAAACAGTTCCAATAGAAGAAACTGTTGTTCATGATTGCCAGCATTTTGGGTTGCCAAGTAAAAACATTTTTTTTTTAAAACTACCATCTATTATCATTATCATTTCATAAAAGTTTGATCTATACCAAATAATAGGAACAATATCATCTTTATATAAAGAAAATTTCCTTAATTTGGGAAAAAATAGCTTTATGCAAAACCCATTTCCCTGTTCTTATAGTTTTGATTTGGTCATGAACCAGTACTGATGATCCCCAACCTGATGTTTGGGAAGCACTGAATCAGATCAGATGACAACTCTGAGGCATTAGAACCACAAAGGTTCAGACATATGATTCAGTCTACATACTGATAAACATAAAGAACAATAGCAAGGGTGGGAGGAACTAGGTGTTCTTAAGTGGAATCTTGTTAAGGCCAAGCTTTCTTACAATAAGCCAGGGGCTGTTGGGCTGTAGGACACCAAGTAAAGCTCCACTTTTATTCACAATTTGTTAATAGCAAATTTTCATGAAGCATCCATGATTATAGACTAAATCAAATTAACTAAGAGAGAAGAGAATAATAAGAAGAAAAAACTGTCATATCCTTTTTTGAGCTTTTGTTAATTTTTTAAATTTGAAATTACACATGGGCTTAGATGCATTGTAGTAGGTTTTAATTCTATGTTTTTAATTGAAAATTAATAAAAATTATAGTAATAGACAAAAAATAAAGTCCATTAATGACTTTTTAATGATTAACAGTGATTAATAACTAATTTTTTCTAATAATAGACAGAAAATAAAGCCCATATATGATCTCAGTAGAGGTCATTTATAAGATCCAATGTGCTGGAAGTGTTCATGTTAGCAACCTCCATGGTATGATAATGTTGATCTTACAAATGTATTGAGGGAAAGGGAAAAAAATTAAAATTGTCAAATCAAACATTTAAAAATAAATTAGATTTTTTCTTTTCTTTGACCTCCTAATGATCTCTAGCCAAAAGCAAGTTAGTGTCTCCACTGACTCAATAAATTTGAGCACTTTTTTCTAAGCAAGGTGAAAAGATTAATACATTCTATAAAAGTGAAGTTGAACATCTGCTATATAGCATTTTGTACTCAATAATGAAATGAGCATTAAATCAGAACAACTTTGAGCTAATCCTAAATTTCTTTAAATCATTAGCATTTAGTATCAGTTGTTGTACATCTTCTGGGTGGTCCTCTGAACTTTCTTCTTCCTAATTATTATTCTCTCCTGCATCACCTTTTTGGAATATCAGGTTCTCATAATCTTAACTCACAAAATTTGAATTTACAAAGTACTTATTTTTGAATCATCATGCAGCGTAATCCTGCAAAGTAGATCCTTTGTAACACATACATTTTATAGCCTAGAATTCTGAAATACTGATATTTTAATGAGCTTCTTTTTTTTTAACTTACTTCCTTTTTTTCTATCCCCACACATCTTTTGCAGCCAGCTCTCCCCTACTAGAGTTTGGAAGACTTTCAACCAATCAGTCATTCAGAAAATAAATACTGGATACCTACTAAGTTCAAGGTATTGTTTGTGCTGTAAGAACACCGCAATGAACAACAATAACAACAATAAATAAACAAAAACTCATCTGTACTCATGGAGTTTACAGTCAAGGGGCCAAGAGAGAAAATTAAGACATAAAATGAATGTAAGTATATGTTGTGAATGTGTGAGAAGTGTTACATGCTATATATGGGAAATAAGAAAAGACTGATAATGTGGAGACTAACTGGAAGATAAATACAACTTAAGAATGGGTAGTCAAAGAAAGCCTCTTGGAGAAAAAGGTATTTGAGCCAGTACTTGAATGTCAAGAAGGAGAGAGTGTATCGGAGGTCTAGAAAAGGCAGAGGCATCTGCAAGTGCAAGGTCGTGGGACTGGGAGGAGCTCAGTATGTTTAATGAAAAGAGAAAAAGCCACCTTAGCTGAAGTAAGTGGAAGGGGCTGAGGTCAGATGGTTGTTAGGGCCAGATCACAGAGAAGTTTCCAATGGGAAGTCATGGAAGGTTTTAAGTCAGAAAAGAAAACCAATTTATCTTCTTTAAAATAGAGACAGCACCTTACTGTGTTGCCCAGGCTGGTCTTGAACTCCTGGGCTCAAGCAATCCTCCACCTCAGTTTCCCAGAGTGCTGGGATAATAGGCATGAGCACTTATGCCTGGCTGAACCAACCAATATTTAATGGAATACAAAGAGTTCTAATGCAGCGACATAAAAATCAACACTAATTTAGTCTTCTGATTAGCCCTACTGTGACATTTATATCCTATATTTGGTTCACAAGCTTTTGTCTTGTACCTAATTCACATCTTGTACCCTGACAACTAGTTCATCAGGCATGGTCAGCGAGGAAGGATCCCATGAAGAATATTTTCCAATATTTCCAAAAATATTGCATGAAGGACAATCTCACTCTCATTTTTTTTCATGCGACATTTTTAGATATGGAATCCTTCCTTAATTTTTTTAACCCTTTCAAAGGTTGGAGTCATACTAACTAAATCCTTGTCATTCAGCTCATGTCCCATACCTATTGTCAAGATGCTGCCGTGCTGACTAATTCGACACTGACTGGCAGTGAAATTGTCATGATGTTGCACAACTACCATGTTTCCCTGCGAGGTTGGACATCTTTCTCACCTATTTAGAGTAGTGTCAAAATACCCACCTTCCCACCCCTCTAACTATTCACCTGAGTGGGCAGGTCAAGGAGCTTGGACTTTTGAGCTGACTCCGTTTTCTTGGTGCCTAACCCTCCTGGTCTGGCTGTCAGGCTGCTCCCTGAGCTCAAAGTTTTCCTCACAAACATAACCCACACCTACAGGCACAGGCGGAACCCAGACAGATTACCATTCCAAACTCAAGAATCCCTGATATAAACTGAGTTCCTGATCCACTTGCCTTTTCCAAAGTTTATAACAGAATAAATTTAGCATTATCTGAGTAAATGGTTATTAGAACTTTCCACTATTATGACATAGAAGTAATGACTATATTTTAATTATTTTGTTGGATTAAATTTGAACATGCCACAAAATAGTATTTTATTCAATAAATTTTACAGTATTCAAAACAGAAGTGTTCCCTAAATTTAGGAACCTAAGAGCAAATATCAGAGTCGTAATTCAATAACTGTGGCCTCATCAATCAGAGGTGGGGTTCTTTGAGGTCAAGGTTGAGATATTTTGGCAGCAAATGGTATTTGGATGGGTCCACAGATCACAACCTCCTTGACCGTACTACAGCCAACCTGGATAAAATACTAAAAGTGTGGGGGATGGGACACATGTAATTATGATTCTAGAATGAGCTAATCAGCCTCATTGCGGTTTGTCTTTTTGGGAGAAAGGAACAACTTACTCATCTTCTGAAACATGGTAAGATGGGAGACTTCTGCAGAATCCAAATGTCTGTCAGAAAATATAAGCATCTATTTTTTAATTACCCTCCCACGTCCACTCTCCCTTCCCCATTCATACTTTTGCTGAAGCGACAAGTGTCCTTGACCCATACTAAGGCCACTAATATGGCATTGGTTACAGAAATGCGGACAGAAACTAGCAGGCTAGCAGGACCAGTGTTTGTCAAAGTGTGACGAACCCCTTTAGAATCCCATTTGTGAAGTGGTGCCCAAGTGTCATATGAGACCAACTGAGTCAATCAGAATTTCTGGAGATAGATCTAGGAAGGCTATATATGGGGGAGGATAGGGTTCAGGAAATTAACCTTACAGACTCTAACAATCGTAAAGTTTGAGAAGTATTAATAGTGGACACTTTAGCAAAGACAGAGGGAGCCCCAGAGGTGAAGCTGATGTTGGTAGAAGATGGCGAACCTTGGCATAGAAAAAGAATTCAGGTGGCTGGGCATAGTGGCTCATGCCTGTAATCCCAGCACTTTGGAAGGCCAAGGAGGGCGGATCGCCTGAGGTCAGGAATTTGAGACCAGCCTGACCAACATGGAGAAACCTCATCTCTACTAAAAATACAAAATTAGCCGGGTGTGGTGGCACATGCCTGTAATCCCACCTACTTGGGAAGCTGAGGCCAGAGAAGTGCTTAAATCCAGGAGGCAGAAGTTGTGGTGAGCCAAGGTTGTGCCATTGCACTCTAGCCTGGGCAACAAGAGCAAAACTCTGTCTCAAAAAAAAAAAAAAAAAAGAATTCCAGAAGAATTTGGTGTTTGAACTGAGAGGAAAAAATACTAGTACATATCATCTTCTGTTGTGGAAAAGGTCCTTTACTCACACATGCTTCAGAGCCTGAAGGAGTAATGTATAAGTTGCTAGAGACACGGCCCTTGACTTAGGGCCATGACTTAGAGTCACTCTGACTTGAGGACTGGAGTTAAATTAAATTTGTACATGCCACAAAAATAGTATTTTATTGAACAAATTATGCAATATTCAAAAGGAAAGTTTTCCCTAAATTTAGGAACCTAAAAGCAAATATCAGAGTCATAAATCAGTAGCAGTTGCCTCGTCAATTACAGATGGGTTTCTCTGAGGTCAGGGTTCTCAATAGCAGGGGCCTCATCAATCAGAGATGGGTTTTTTTGAGTTCGGGGTTCTCTGTTCCCAAGGTTAGAGTGACTGGAGGAGCACAGAAAGAAGGAAGAGAAAGAAGGATAATCTGATAAAAATGAGATGTGCTCTTCTGTGGCCATAAAATGAATAGCTAAGGGGTGCAGGACGGGCTTACGTGACACCAATGCACAAAACTACACAGAAAGACTCCTGCCATATGATCAGCAAGCACAAAAAAAAAAGATACTTTCTCCACTACGGGGAAGGTAAAAACCAGGTAGAATGACTTTGCTCAGCGTAACCATACTGACTAAAATGAAGGATCTATTTGTTTTGAAAGCAGAAACTATAGAGAGGAAACCCATGTATCTACAGCAGTGATAACGCCCATCATATAGATGAGGTGAATGAATGTGAGGATTTTAATTTTTCAGTGTGTATTAATAATTAACCTGCTCATTAGCTTTATTAGACAGAACTAATCCTGCATTGAAGCAGAGCAACTGCAAGGCAAATTATTGAAATAACTGATGAAACTTTCCTTCTTGACTTTAAAAGACGAACTTTGGCAGCTCCAGATATTTATATGTCTAGTATGAGAAAAGAATAGAGTGTTTTTGTGTTGAAGAACTGGAGAGGATGACTGCTTTGATGCATTAAAATAAAGATGGGATTATTTGAGTACGAAAGTAGGGTTTAATTTGGACACTATGAGGAAAACATATTTTAAAAATAGATACTTTATTTTGCATTGATGTAACAAGTCTTCTACCTGGAACATGAGGCCACCACATTGCTGGTCACTACTGTTTTATGCTACATTTGGTATGTGTGTATGAATACATTTATGCAAATTAACATTTTGAAAACTATATTTGACAGGGCTTTAGTCTCTTGAGGTCTTACAGATTTAATAAATTTAATAAATGAATGAAGCTATCTTTCAAAAAATCAATACTTGAAATTTTACACAAGGAAATTGAGAAAGAATAAAGTTTGCCAAATATAAAAATAAGTGATATTAAAGATGATTGCATACAATATTTTATCTTACCTTTTCACTCCCACCCCAAACATATTATCAAATACTTTTAAGGCATTATGAACAATGGCCCAGCTCCTTTTCGATTCTAGGATATCTTTGCTGATTTATGCCCTGGAATATTAGAGATAAGAAAAAATCAAAATCTCTCTTTGAAAAATGCCTGGCTCCATTGATTTTGTGGAGAGGCTCCTGCTTGTCTGAATTTAATTTAAATGTAGTTCTTTGTTATTGCTTCAAGAGGATGACAGTCATTTCTAACAAGCACAGATTATTCAGAGCATGACCCCAAATGCTGTATTTCAAATAGCAAAATAAAACAAGCTGTCCTCTAACCTACTTCACATTTCAGGAAGAGAAGCTGTGTGAAAAGAGAGCTGCAAAAGGACAACTTGACCCAGAGAGAGTCGCCCTCACCAGGGCCCTCCTCCCGGCTTCAGTGGGTCTCTGGATGGGCCAGTTGCACAAATACAAGAAGATCAGGCCAGCATCCTGGAAGTGGGGAGGGGACTTGGTATCACCCTCCTTGGATAGGTGTTTGCCAAGTTCTAGTTAACCCAGTTACAGTAAAGCCATTGTGGACTCTTTAGTGGAGCAAGCCTCAAATCTACATGGCATTCACGATTTTTCGATGGCCCTGGCCACAGCCAGTAACTGCAATTTAGTGGCTTACACATTACCATGAAAGGGGGCGGGCAAAGGCTCAAGAGCAATGGATTTTTACGGCAATAGGAAATAGAACACATTTTGTGCAGTCGCCAACTCCTTTGCATTTCTGAGGATGAAATGCCCCCTAGATCAAAGTGACAAAGTGGTTAGGATATTCACGGGACAGAAGACAAAAGGAGTTCGTTCACTGCCAAAAAAAAAAAAAAAAAAGCTTTCTGTTAAGTATTTAGAAGTTTAATAACAGTAGTTACATGAGAAGTAGAATGCAAGAGGGCAACTTGAAAGTGTGCACAGTTGCACAGTTAAACAGGAGCTAGTCATTCTCCTTCACACAGGCAGGAAGCTTACCTTCATTCACTCACTCACTCATTCTCCAATATACATCGAGCACCTATTATATGGGACACTGCATTAGGTATTATAAGAAGTACAAATGTCCATAACAAAGCCTCTACTCTTAAGAAGATCGTGGACATTCAGGGAAGCTGATGAAGTATATGCACAAATCAAGGTGTCACACCAGCTATATAGCACTTCCATAGGAGATGGGCAAAAACTGGTTTTGCAATCTTAGCCCAACACAAACCTTAAGAGCGTAAAAGAGGTTACAGAGGCAAGGGAAAGACAATTTCTTTGGAGGAATTTGCTAGAATTCTTTGCATTTCACTCCTCACTTACCCCTACTTTGCAATGGAAAAGTTGAGGGCTACTCCCTCCTTACTTCATGCCAAGTGAAAGATGCTTTAAGAGAACCACTTGTGGATCTTAGTCTGTATCTCTTTAGAGTCTGTGGTGGATATGGGTCAGATGCAAGACCTATAATTGAAAAAATCTCCAGGCAAGAAGCTGGATGAAGCTGCTCATAGTGCCCAATTTGAAAGTTGTAGAGACAGCAAACTGTGCTTCCACTGATAATAAATAAATAAATAAATAAAATTAAAAAAAAAATGAGGACACATACGTGTTTCCTGAATTCTACATGTGGTCCATAGCACATGGGAAATACCTGCCCTAGAGCTGTTGAACAAATAATTTACCCAAGAGGGCTACCTACAGAGACAATAGGTTTAAAAGGAATGGAAAAGGATTAAAGGAATGGAAAATACAGAAGCCTTCTGCCTGTATTTTAAGGAGATCAGCACATTTAATTCAGTAGTTACAGTATATTAAGGTAGAAAGTCTAAATCTCATTCAGATACATAAATATACAGTGTTATGAGGGAAAGGTTTTTTTGGAGATCACCTAAGACTTCTTAAACACTACTAATGCGTGGCTAAATGAAGTCTGGGTCTAAAGAGGTCCTGTCTATAAACCTAAGAAGTCAAATGAAAAGTGCAATTTTAAGTTTTCATCCAAATATTTAGATTTCAAGACTCCAGGATTTTGGAAACTTGGAGATTTTGGAACTTTGAGAAACTACTTTTTATCTATATGTCTAAAATATTAAGAGATGACATGAGGAAAAAAATGCAGACTCAGACTTAATCTAAACAGATTAGATTCTTCACCATGAAAAACCCTTAGAGTGACACCCTTAAAGAGTGATTCCTACAGGGAATTATGTAAGTCTTTTGTCCTCGGACCGGTGTGGTAACTCACACCTGTAATCCCAGCACTTTGGGAGGCAAAGGAGGGCGAATCATTTGAGGTCAGGAGTTTGAGACCAGCCTGGCTAACATGGCGAAACCCCGTCTCTACTAAGAATACAAAAATTAGCTAGGTGTAGCAGTGGCATGCGGCTGTAATCCCAGCTACTCGGGAGGCTGAGGCAGGAGAATCGCTTGAACCCAGGAGGCAGCAGTTGCAGTGAGCCAAGATCGTGACACTGCACTCCAGCCTGGGTGACAGAGAAAGATTTTTTCTCAAAAAAAAAAAAGAAAAAAGAAGAAGTTTTGGTCCTCCTTCTTGGAGTTGCTGAGATGAGATAGAGGAGGGAGCGATTAGGGCATCTTCTCTAGTGTTAGTTCTCCTCCTTAGAATGGAGAGGGGAGGATGTTCAGAGAGCAAAGGCCTAACCCTAGCTCCATATCCCAGCTCTTCTTCTTCTTCACCCTTTAGGAAATTCCCCTCCCCACGGTCTTGCTTCTCTACCCCATTGACTGCTTGGCCAAACAGGCAATGTCCCTAGGAGTCCTCTCCAGGCTGATGCTAAAGTTTGCTGCAGTCCACAGGTAGATAAGGCATAATTCAGAGGTTGTATAGCCTATCCCCCTCTGTTCTGAGACCCAAAGAAGTTAAGTGGCCCAAATATCTTAGCATACGGGTCAGAGACAGTGACAGGAGAGTTCTGATCTTCTGCTTCGCCAGCAGAACTCTTTGACTATACTCCCTTAAATGGAAGATATGTAGGAAGGACCATGGGGTCACATGTAGCCACAAACACACACACACAGAATAGGTAACATGGCCCTTCCTCATCCCAGATGGTAGTTTGGGGCCACTGTTTCAAGCAATTTTATTTGGTATTAGACAGTACCCCGTGTTGTCCCCCCACCACACACACAAGTAATTTGGAAACATCAAAGAAAATTACAGAATCATTTCATACGTTATAAATCTGTACCATGAATCAAATAACTGATTAAATAAACTGGGAATGTCATGAAAGTCTCATTAACACTCATGTCATCTCTGCCTAGAAAAAAATCAATCAAGTACATTCTAGAAATAAAACATATTTTCTATAATCCCCAATCATCTGTGATTCTTCATGTACAAATGTATAAAATTTATGCAATTACTTGCCCACTCAAGACAAATACGTCAGGCAAAGGGCCACGAGATTTTCTGTAGAGGCTTCATCAGAGTTAATTTTGTTCCCTGTGGGGTTCCCATTGCTATGATGGTGCATGAGTCCATGTCTTTCCAGGAACCATTCCGAAATAAGTTTTAAGAGCAGCAAATTCCTTGCTTTGCAATGTTATTATAATCTCACACCAGTGCCTGCAGGCCTTTAGAGAGAGGGTCCTTGCTCTAAAAACAAAACACTGAACAGGACTGGCTACTAAAGGAGTCTCCTACACTTGGGGGGTGGAGTGCACTCCTCAACCCATTTATGTCTAGTGTTCCATTATTGCAACGCTAAGCTTGTGGGAGTTACTTATATCCTACTGCTCAAGGTCATCGCCAAGGTCTGATTTTTCACATACAAAAAAATTTGCAACCTCCAGCATAAATGGGTTAATTTGATCACAGAGATTAAACCAAACAGCTCAAACAAAACACCTGGTTCTCTCTCTCTGCCAACTGTTCTTTCAATGGCAAAAAAGCAATTTTTTCCATAACATGAATAATAAAAAAATGTACTAATGAGATTTACGCAATATGGGAAAGAAGGATTATGAATAGGTAATTACACTTTTAGGAGATTTACAGATTTCAACCAGTTAAGCCCTGGGGCATGATTATCTCATTAGTCTTGCACACTGAGAATAAATATAGAATAGAATGGGTGTGACCAGTGAACACTACTTTTTGCCAAAAACTTGTAAAGAACAAGCTGTGGATTCAGAAGGGTATGTACCAAAGGTTACCTAAGTGGATTTCACGCTTATGAAAGGCAAGCGGCTCCTGGCACAGTAAGCTCCCCAGGTCAGAGCCATTTGCACTATCTGCCACGTTGCCAGGCTCCCAAACAAACCACATTGTCTCATCCCTATGCCGGGCATCCACGTCTCAGAGTACTTCATGTTCTTTCTATTCCACACTGAATCTACTGACCTACCTTTCCCTTGGGCCACCTCTGTGGCTTCTTCCTCTAGCTGACCCTGGAAATAGATTTAATCTCATCTACTCTCACATGAGCAAAGGGATCCTTCATGGCCCCTGGAAGATTAAACCCGCTATCTTGGCTTCAATTACATCCTCCAAAAGAGAGAGAGAGCTAGAAAGGGCACGGGGCACTGCTTGGGAGGAGCACTCATTGAGCAAGAAGAGTGATAAAAGGAGCAATTGGTCAGGAAGAAGCCTTTCATCAACAATGACTAACATTGAATGGATCCCCACTAAATGCAAGGCTCTATTCTAAGAGCTTTACCTTTATCAGCTTGTCTAATTCTCTCATCAACCTCATGAGACAGACCCTACTAGAATCCCCATTTGATAGAGTAGGCAATAAAATACTGAGAAATAAAGTCACTTGTTCCAGATTAGCATGTTGGAGCCAGGATTAGAATGCAGACAGTCCTGCTCAATAATCATAATAAAGCCAATTGAATACTTAATTAGTTCAATTTGTGTTAGTTATGAACCAAGCATGGTGTTATAGAATTATATGTATGATCTCATTTAATCCCTACGACAACGCCATGAAATTGGTACTATTATGATGTCCATTGATACATTGTTTTTATTTTACCTCCAAAGTTCAAAACTGTTAAGTGATGGAGCCAGGATCCCAACTAGGGTTAGAATAAAGAAACTGTTTTTTTCTCCTATTACCAGCTAGTCCCTAGACATGGAGTGAGATGCTTAAAAAGACATGGAATGCCCTACTACAGGAGATGGTCACGGAGGCGCCAGGCATTTGTTCAAATGAGATACCCTTTTAAAGTTATTTCTATATTTCCATATAGCTAGGAATACACGCTTTGTATTCATTTGCATTGGTTTTCACGTCTTTTCTGTTCCCTTTTCCTTACCAGGTTTCTATTTACTCACCCCGAGATTGCAAACTGTTGGGTTTTCTTTTTCCCTTTTTATTCTTTCATCATATGTAGATGCCACGTTCAATAATTCCTTCTGCTGCTATTGCTTCTACAGCTGAGAAGTTTGAGATTACGGAAGGCCCTGAAAAACAAGTCTGAATTGTCTTCTTACAAAACAGACATTTCCTGGCTTCGTGTTTTCTGCCCGGAGCGAGGAACATGTTGTTCAAACTTGTAATGAACTGGGTGCTCCTATAACAGCAGAACTGCCACACCCAAGCATCACGTCGGGGTGTCTTCCTGCTCTTCAGATCTGGATCTATAGGGTAATGTGAGTTCTGGCATACTTGGAACCTTGTGTTCAGTCATAAATTAAGAAGAAATATATTCCACACTGATGAAAAGTCATTAGATTCTAAATCCATTATTGTAATGAAATCTGTTTCTTTATGAGGGATGACATCATAACAAGTAGAGTGATAATTATTACCTAATATTTATTAAGCATTTACTATGTGCCACTCTACTCAGCACTTTACATTTCTTTCCTTTAATCTTCACACATAAAAGAAAATCCAAGTATGTACTGAAAGCCATCGCCAGGTTACAGATGAGGAAATTGAAACAGGAGGGTTAAATAACTTGTTGAGAGGAACATAGTTGTGTATGGTGAAACCAGTACTTAGAAACAACCACTGGACTCTAACGAGCCTCTTAACCACTATCCAGCATGGCCTCCCACCATCTCAATATGATCAATTAACACAGCATTGCAAAATACGGTGTCTTAGTCCTTTTGGGCTGCTATTACAAGATACCATAAACTGGGTGCCTTATATACAAAAAACATTTCTTTTTTTTTTTTTTTTTTTCTGAGACAGAGTTTTGCTCTTGTTGCCCAGGCTGGAGTGCAGGGGCATGATCTAGGCTCACAGCAACCTCTGCCTCCCGGGTTCAAGCTATTCTTCTGCCTCAGCCTCCTGAGTAGCTGGGATTACAGGTGACCACCACCATGCCTGGCTAATTTTTTGTACTTTTAGTAGAGATGGGGGTTTCACCATGTTGGCCAGACTAATCTTGAACTCCTAACCTGGGTGATCCACCCGCCTCAGCCTCCCAAAGTGCTGAGATTACAGGCGTGAGCCACTGCGCCCAGCCAACAAACATTTATTTCTTATAGATCTGGAGGCTGAGGAGTCAAAGGTCAAGGCACTGACATATTTGGTGTCTGTTTCCTGGCTCATAGAAGGTGCCTTACTTCTCTGTCCTCACATGGTGAAAGGGTGAACTAGCTCTCTGTGGTCTCTTTTATAAGGGCACTAATTCCATTTAGGAGATTTTGGTCCTCGTAATGGAATTACTTCCTATGGGTACTACCTCCCAATGCTATCACCTTAGGGGCCACGATTTCAACATATGAATCCTGGGAGGACGTAAACATTCAGTCCGCTGCCCTCTCCAAATGCCATCTGAGGGATCTGAATCCATAGCATGTGTCTTGAAGCCCATCTTTCATAGGAACCTCTTCTCTCCTCATATGCTTATTTAGTTACAGCTAATCATCCTTGGGAGTAGAGTCTGAAGAACTGGAGGCAGGATCTTATTGAAAGTACAAGAGGTCTTGCTTTAGAACACATTGATTTTGTTGCTTTTGTTAGGAGGAGGGAGTTCTATTTTGTTTTATGTCATTGAGGCTAATCTTGTTAAGGTCTTTAGTTTCCGAAACATGGCAAAATTATTATTTTTTAAATTTTAGCCACTTTGTGCATAAAAGTTTTAGGTTTTTTTATGATACTGACACCCAAAACCATAGAAGTAAAATAACTTTTTAAATATTATATATAAAAAGACAAGAGTACGTTAGATGAAAGTTTATCCATAAAAATTAAGACAGATCCAGCTAAATAAAGATGTATACAATCCAGATACAAGACTGACTTCAAATGAAAATACTATGGAAATACTATCCTAAAATTTCCTTAGAAATGAGTTTTCCCATTACCCTTGTTTCCACACGAAAAACGATAAGGCTCACATTGTGGAAGTAACTTGTTTAGGATAACATTAGTAATCGGGGCCCGATTTTGTCATCCATTCTCATACTTGTTACTTCTTCTCCTCTTGCATTTTTTGTTTCCCGTTTGGTTTTCTCCCTGACCCTGTTTCCTCATTCTCTTCACCAAATGCAATTTTTCATTAAAGAGCATGCTGGCTCATTCGGCAAAAGATCTACATTCAAGTTCCACCTCTGTCACAAGCTCCCTGTGGAACAAAGCATCTGCCCTGGTGCTCTCTTGCTGTAACTTTGCTCAGCTACCTCTCTGTCTCATTGATCCCCAAACAAGGGCAATGTCTGCACTGCTGATGGATGTACCCTAGAGCACAGGCTGTATCAACAGGGACAACTGACTCTCTCTCTGAATTTCACAATTCGGGAAGCCCTTGTCTCTCAGCCAGTTACTTTTTTAAGCACCTAGAAACCACAGGCAAGTGATGTCACATGTTCTCTTGATAACAAGCCAGAGACAAGATTAAATATTGGTCTTTCTCATGAACATTCAGCCAAAAGTCAAACATTACTTTCCCCCTTTACTATGGCGAAGTAAAATATTTGTGTCATATGTCTCCAGGGCATTTCCTCACTTTAGTCCTTTCTTTACATAGGAACTCCTCAATCTGAACAGATCAATGGTGTTCATCAACCAATGTCACGATTTGAGCAGCCAATACCAGATACTACCCTAGAAACTTCTTCTGCCTTCTTCACATACTGGAGGGGCAGAGGGAACTTCTTTGCAAGTACCAGTGAGGAAAAGTTGGGGGTTTGTGCCTTCTGTAGCCAGTGGAAGTCTTCTCATACTATCTCAGGCAGTGACTGCTTCATCCACATCATGTCCCTAACTGCCACTTGGGATGGCACCTGCCAGCAGTTCTCTGAAACAGGTTCAACTAGTAAAATCAGTTAATTGCCAAGTCCAGATTGTCATGACCTTGATGCTTCCATCAGAAAAAGGTCAAAATCCTGCCACTGAAAAGAGGTGTCAGAAAACACAGGGAGGTGGTTCTGGTGCAATGATTCTGGCAGCAGACAAGTCTTTTGTTCAACAGTTATAGCTTACCTGTCCATGTTATTGGACTGTGTTTGCCCAATATTTATATGTTGAAATCCTAACCCCCAGCACCTCAGAAAGTGACCTAATTTGGATGGGGTTGTTGTAGATGTAATTAGGTCAGATGAGGTCATACTGGAGTAGGATCAGCCCCAATACAATATGACTGGTGTTCTCGCAAGAAGACACAGACACTCGCAAAACACCATTGCAAAAGGGAAGGCAGCGGTCAAAGTGACGTTTCTACAGGCCAAGGAATGCCAAAGAGTGCCAGGAACCACCAGAAGGTAGGAGAGAGGCATGGAAGGGATTTCTCCTTTACAGCCCACAAAAGGAACCAGCCCTGCTGACACCTTGATCTTGCACTTCCAGTCTCCAAGACTGTGAGACAATAAATTCATGTTCTTTAACCCACCCAGTCTGTGGTACTTTGTTATGGGAACCCTGGAAAACAAATATAGACCATATTTTCAAAGTTTTGAGATACTTAACATAAAGCTCTAGTGATCTGTATATTCCAGGAACACATTATTAGATAGAAGAAGGTTTGTATAATTCATAATAGTGACTATTTCTCCTTATTGGGTGACACATTGTTTATCTATACTCAACAAATACCATCAATTGAATCTCTCAAAATAAACTAAAAATAATAATAATAATAAAACCTCATTGATAAAATCCTGGGCTTTTCTGCACAATTATTTCCAAAGCAATGTATCATTTCCAAAGTTTACTTAAGACCAGCTCAGGACTTCCATGACTCAACTGGTAAACCTGAGATGCATATTCCTTCCTTCCCCCAACAAGTGTTACTGTGAATACACAGACAGGCACCAGGGATCCAATAGTGGGCAAAGCAGGTAGCCATTGTTTTCACAATGGCTTATGTTTACCAAGGAAGACAGAAAATGATTAATCACTCAAATACATAGAACTATTAACTGTGACAAGTGCAATGAATAAGTAGCATCATGCTTTGCAGACAGTTACTTCCCCTTGGAACGGTGGGCAGGCATAGCTGGGCATACTCTGTATTCTACATGTAAAGTTGCAGTACTGTGAGTTTTCTCCCATCAAAAGAAAACACTGAATATTAGATTCAGGCACCAAACTACCCGTCAAAAATAATCATATGAATAAAACATGGGCCCAAAAAGAAGGAGTTGAAAGGGGTAAAGAAGAGAAGCAGAGAGGCAAGTGGGACATGAAGACATAAAGAAATAGGAAACTCAGGAGAAGATGCTGACATCAGGTTTCTGCACTCAGGATTCAAGAACAAGGGAGTGAGGACATGTGCCTAGTGCTGTGGACATGGCAGTGGTGAAGGGCACGTGGTCAGGCATGAGACTCTGTGCAGTTAAAAGGCTCTTGCCCAAAATAAAAGCCTACCTTTGTTTGCAGCTCTGTCCTTTTAAACTGGAACATCACTGTTCAGCATGCTCTTTGCTCTATGCAATTGCAAGCAGTTTAGCCTGCTGCCAAATGACGTAGCTGGTCACCAGAGAAGCTGCCGAATGCCGCTGAGCAGGGAGAAGAAAATCCATTGAATTAGTCCTGAACGTTGCAAAAGAAGCTGCTTCTCTCAGCTACTGTGTTAAGTCACATTATAATTGTCTCTCGGATCACATGCGAGCTTTTTCCACAGGTGGGATAAAGCCAGGGTTCCAAGTGCCAGCGTGGCCCCCCAGGCCTCTACAAACTGGTCTGCAGCTGCTGTGTCACTTGCCCTTGGCAGAATTTAACAAGATAAACTGCTTCCTTGGCATTTAGTTTTACACTTAGCATGGGTTATATTTATACTTTTTGCCTATTGGTGATGACCAACTTGGATGACCCACTTTGAGGTCACTCAAACAACCTAGGCATAACTGATTCAAAAATATCTTTAAAACAATAAATACATCACTGTATGAAAACATGAACACTTCTATTTTCTGAAACAACTATTCAGAGAACACCTTTACTGATAGCTAGAGGCTACATGGATGAGAAAATTATACCAGTGGGGTGGAGAACTCCATCATGAAACAAAAATAAACTTGCATCCCAAAACAGAATTCTACGACCCTTGATTCAGCCGTGTCTGCTTGAGTTTGCATGATTCAAAATGTAGATGTGGTAGTTCATTTACCTAAGGATGTCAAACCATCCTTAGATAAGTGGATGCATCACTACAATGCCCAGGTGAATAACGTGAGATGAAAGCTAGATATTTTTAATGCTTTTATGTTAAATGGGAAGGCTGAAGCATGTTTAGCACATTTAGCATCATGTGTAAAAGTGAGGAGAAGGAATATGATCTCCAAAGGGTAAAATGTGAACAGAAACAAATTATCTGTAAGAAAAGTGGAATGTCCTAGATGTGGAGGTTGGCAGCTGGTTCTCAGAGCCTGGGCCTGGGACCAGCAGCATCAGCCATACCTGGGAACTATCTAGAAAAACAAATTCTCAGGTCTCACCCCAGACCTGCTGAACCAGAAACTCTCTTGAGGGAGCTCAACAACCCATAGTTTAACAAGCTTTCTAGCGATTCTGATGCACGCTCGTGTTTGAAAGCATCTGAATTAGGACACGAAGACCCAAGTACAAGAGAGAGAAAAGCAAGACAGAGCGAACCATCTTCCCCTAAGCGGGATTATGAGGGCAGAACTTCAATGTCTCCAAGGAAAGAAACCGTAATGCTGGAGTCTGTAAATTATTCGAGTCTAACAATCTAAACAATGCTGATAAAGAGATGGAAACTCATTAAAGTAAACTTAAATTGTTTTTCAACTGAATGGGTGACAGACATGATCCCTGCCCTTGTGACATGTGCAGAATTTCTACAAATTCACTGTCAGCAGCGTTTTCATCCCCAAATTCTTAAGTGACTGAAATCAGCCTTGAGCCCAGGCAGCCTGAAGCTTTTGTGGTCTGGCAAGTGTTTGGTGTGACTCTCTTCACCTGAATCTGAGCATGTTCCCTCTGAATCGTTCACTGAGTGAGAAGAATTTAAAAAGGAGCTATTAAAATACATTCTTTGTGGTTGGAAATTATAATATCCTCTGATCATGGACTGGCTAAGTCAGTACAAGCAAATGAGATGCAGATAAGAAACACACAACGCTTCTACATTGTGTTGTCTTTCTAATTATTGTACACATCTAGAGAAACTCCTAGCAGAGGTCATTGGTCAAAGGGCATGTTGAAGACATTAACAATTCAAGAAGGGAAAAACGTAGTAAACAAAATAAGCTTGAGTATAGAGTGAATGGGGTTTGTCCAACCTAAAGCTAAGTGCCAGACAGATTTCTTCATCCTCCTTACCACCCCAAATATTACAAGCAACTCTGGGATATTAACAAGAAAGGGTTTTATGTGAATGGAAGTTTCCTTTTTCTTTTAAGTTCTTTCATTTAGCGTAGATTAAAATGGCACTGGGTGCTTATAAAAGTGACATCCATTTGCTAGTCCAGTTCCCCCAGGCTAGAAAAGTAAATGGATGTTTTGGCAAAAAGTTGTAACTAACCCTCAAACTTGGTATACCAGTCATGCTTGAGAAACACTTTATTTAGTCAGTGTTTCCTATTTTGGAAAATGGTACAAGATTACATTTTGAAAAGACTGGGAATATTCTAATAAAATTTCTTTTTTGATATGCCTAACTGGTTTTCAAATATTATTGTGAACCTCATATCTCTCCCACAAATAGACATTTCTAAAGATCCTTCAAGAAAGACAACCAAGGCTGGGCACGGTGGCTCATGCCTGTAATCCTAGCACTTTGGGAGGCGGAGGCAGGTGGATCACGAGGTCAGGAGATCGAGACCATCCTGGCTAACACAGTGAAACCCCATCTCTACTAAAAATACAAAAAATTAGGAGGGCATGGTGGCGGGGGCCTGTAGTCCCAGCTACTCAGGAGGCTGAGGTGGAGAATGGCGTGAACCCAGGAGGCGGAGCTTGCAGTGAGCCGAGATTGCGGCACTGCACTCCAGCCTGGGCAACACAGACTCTGTTTAAAAAAAAAAAAAAGACAACCAAAGATGTTAGCTCCAGAGCCATCAGATCAATTTAGATCCAGAATATAGAAATTATTTCACTGAAAAACTAACATTTGCTCAGCCAGGCCCAAGAATCTATGAGTCCATATTCAATTTCCTCTGTACATTCTCCTTCCTTCCTTCCTTTCTTTCTTCCCTCTTTCCTTCCTTCCTTCCAAGGATGGCAGCCTATGGTCATATATCTGCCAACATTTTTGAGGGCACTGAAAAGAAATATGCAAAATTAATAATCTAATATTTTCAACCTGTAGCTATAATCCCCCTTTAGTATTGTTCTTATGCTGGCAAAACACAGATAATGCTTTAGATGAGCCTAAATTTTGTAACTTTCCCTACCATCTTATACTCACCACCAAGAACAGACAGAATTGTTTATCACTTGTTTTAAGATAATGCAATTTTACTCTGGGGTGCCATGTCATTTCCACAGATCATCAACCCAAGCTCTAGTGTAGTTCATTCCCCATGCTCTTCAAAGCTATATAATATGGTATGGAAACTAGTTCAGACTTTGCTAGCCTCATAACTGCTACTGATGAGAAGATCTCTAAGAAGCATCAGTCCAGAGGGCTGCTCAAAGGAATTCAAGAATCTGGCTGAAGCTAAATTTCCTTTGGGACTTAAAAAGTTGACCTGTTATTTGAGCTGGCACATAGCCAGCTTTGTTGTAATCTGCAGCAAGTAGCTTTGCATAGGGTTAAGAAAGTCAAATTCCTCAAACAGAGGAGGACCCAGGTATCTAGTGAGTCAAGACTATGTCACACACAAACACAGACATACACAGTCTAGAAGCCCCGCATTCCTGTAGCACAGCATGTCTCCACCTCAAAAGCATGGTGCTCTTTTGTTTTGTTCTCTTTCTTTCCCTTTCAGCTAAATGGATTTTGACACTGATGAGAGCCATGTGGGTGGTTGTCCTTCAGGTTTTGTCAGTTGTATAAAACTGACTTTCCATTGTTCACCTTCTTCTAAATTTGCACTTTTCACTATAGGCATGATGTATGTCAAACCTCATTACAATGAAAACCTTTGAAAGAGACATTTTCGTAACTCTTAACTATGGTTATGGGTTTTTTGTTTTGTTTTGTTTTGTTTTTTAGGCAATACACAATACAATAGGTTTTCCTTTTAACAAAATTATCTGGACAATCCTTGGGAGTTAATCTAAAAAAAACTGGTAACTATAAGTAAGCACAAATAATTTTAGAAGAAACCAAGTCTTGTCACTGACATTGCACTTATTTTCTCAATATTATCCCAGAAGTTCTGCTTATCAGTTACTGATTTACGTGAAGATACAATATATGGGAATGTTTCCATGTGAACCTCAATTTGCTTTCTTTACCATCTCCTGATTCCATCCCTTATTTAAACAAGTTATTTTACTTGGATAAACTACTTGTTATTCTTGTTTTGTTTTGTATTTACATGAAATGGATAGATTGTCTCTTAATTTCTTTGTCTAATGGGACCCAAATTGATAAAACATTCTTCTGAACTTGAAGATATCTATAGTGTCAAGGGGATGAGACCAAATTGGCCAACTAACTCCCTGGTGTAAAATGGGGCAGTTGGCCTTTCTGTTCACTAAATTCCTTTCTATACCCTAAAATCTCTGATACTCCTCTGAAGGATCAAATATTCACATTTTCCAACATATTTCATGAGTTTTTTCTATAAGGTCCAAACTACTCCGTTTAATTCTGTTTAAACCAATTGATTTAATTGACTCATTTAACAAATACATATTGAGCATTTGTATGTTCCAGGCATTTTGTTAGATACTGCCCTTAAGAAGTTCATAGTCTATAATTTTACCTATTTTATATCTGACATATATTTATGTTTTTAAAAGCTCCATATACTCTTATGTAGCAATTTCTCCATTTCGTTTATGTGTGTTAGTGTAGACATGCTCAACTAGGTCTAACACCCTTGAAACTACAGATATTTTCAAGTTCAAAAGAACGTTTTGTCAATTTTAGACCTATTAGACAAAGAGATTAAGAGACAGTTTCATATAAAAACAAATAAACCGATAATAAAAAAATAATTTATCCAAGCATATTAAGGGAATACTATAGCTATTTTTATTACATTTTTCAGATAAGGTAGAAATCAGTAATTTAAGTGCCTGACTGTGAGTGAAGATGATTGGAATGAAATCCAAATGAGATTGGAGCAACATATTTTCCTGCAAGTTCTTTCCCACTAATTCTTAACTATATTTGCCTGGAAGTGCTATGTCACAAATCTTTAACCACTACCAATCATTACTTAAATTTGTACAGAAATCTAGTATAAAGTTAGATCAATCAGGCAAATAAATTCAGATTTTATTTCTGATTATATTTTTATCAAATTCTAATAGGCTTCAAAGCCAATTAGCTAGATTTAGAATTCTAATCCAATTCCTGTAAGATCCTATAAAGTGACCTATGAGTTACCAGTATTTCTAAGTATGCTAGACTATTATTTTACCATTGCTTTCCTTACTATATCTTAGAAAACACAAAGCTGTTCATAGGCGTAGACATTTTAATTACATCAGATTTAAGAAATACTAGACACATCATCATGCCTCTGAATACCTCCCCAACTGACAGAAAATCATCTTCTGAATTTCTCTATTAAAGATACCTTTCTTGGGGTTCAGATGCACAGTTATCAAGAATGGCCTGATTACAATAATGATAGCTATTATTCGGTGTCTAGGCTGTTTTAGATATTGTGATTCCCTGTATGTATCTAAAACATTCTTATAAAGTATTATCTCTTTTTTTCTAAGATAAAGGAAGTGAAATGAGGGTGGTCACCTAGATGGGATGTGGTGGACCCAGCATTTAAACCCTATGATCTTTCACTATGGCATCTTGGGTCACTCTATTCAGCCACCATCAGCTTTCAGTGGTCCATTGTAGAAAATTTTATTAGATTATTCTTCAAGATGTTTGAAAATAATGCCAGAAATATTTTTAATAGTAGAAAAAAAAAACCCAAGTGATACATCTGGGAAATGGGGCATTTCTCAAGATGATAATAACTGAACTTGGTTCTCTAAATAAAGTTATTAGCTAGAAAAAGACACACAATACTGCAAGATTTGGAGAAAACAAATATAATAATAACAGCTAGCATTCACTGAAATCTTACCATGTGCATCCACTGTTCTAAATGCTACACATATCTTAACTCATTTAAGCCTTTAAAATCAGAGAAATATACCAAATTTGGAGAAATCTCAGGGAAACAAGTAGACAGGAAAATAAGAACATGCCAAACAAACTCTTCCTACTTCAGGGACATTCCTTTGCCTAGACAGATACCTTGAAAAGTGACCCTGTAACTATCTGGACACATCACACTCTTCTAACCAAGAACTAACAATCTTAAATAAAGTATATTACCTATATAAGAAGCAGAGACAAATCCAGGTTTGCTGGGCTTAACAGTTATACAATTTGGGAATCCCCTCTCTAAGAAAAAGAGTTCAAAATTATGGATGCAAAAGTGGTTGTGAAAATACACAGTGTTTCTAACCGATTGCTAGTATTTCACGTTTTGAATTTTACAAGAACATATGATCACATCAATGCACCTCAAGAGCTCCTTTTGAGATTTGGAAGGGACCCATGCAAGTGAGGAGGTTTAAAGCTTGAGTTTCATTTACTTCACAGTATAGCTGCCTCTATCAACAAACAAGACTGACGTTAATCCATTTAGCATGATGAGGAAAATGAAGTCATCAATGAAGTTGCAAGTTTAGGATATCCTTCACGTTAGCCACCAGTAGCCCAACTACTTAACTAAAGAAACTTTGTAATATCTGGACTCAGAAACTGAGATAAATGCCATAACCGATCATCCAACTGGAGACCGAGGTACATGTAATCAGGTTCAAAAGTGACTCTAAAGGTACTTGCCTGGCAGCATGACAAAGTGGCAGAAAAACTCCTTATACACTTTCTGAGAAGCCACAGTCATGTCTCCCTCCTAAATGTGTCCAAACACATCAGAGCATTAGACAAACAACTCAGACATTTACCACATTTCCATTCTTGTATATTGACCCAAGGGATAGGGAGGGACAAGACTTGGTGAGACAGAGAGCATCCTGTTACACATAACCCGCCCAAAAGTACAGAATTCATTCCTTGAATTGCTATGACACTCTGGGCCCCTTTGTTTCTCAATAATAAATGGACTCATTTTTCTTTCCACCTTATAAAAATTCCCTTAGAAGGAATTTAAATGCAGTCAGAGAGCATTAAAACATGCTTTAGTGGGTCCACCCATTCATAATGCTACCCTAGAAAAGATAAAGAAAAACGAAATCTAGATATAAGAATCAAAGGGATCCGATGAACAGGATCTTAATAACTTTCATAGAGAATAATCTAATGAAATGAACTAGCATGGTTTTCCTTTCAAAAGCAATCCTGAAATGAAAGAAAAATGTCTTATGTTGGGGTAAACATACATTTTTAGATGGTAGACACAAACTGAATTATTTGCACCCTTAGAATTTTTGAAGGCCAGAGAGATCAAACATTTCCCTGCTGTTTGTTTGATTTGGTCTGAGTTGAAGCCAAGAGATGTGGTGATGGAAGTTTGGAAAAACAATTAAAAAGAAATGTATGCAGTGGTTTTTCTGGGATCCTAATTAACTGGCCCATTTCTAGGTAACATTAGGGAAGTTGTGGGCTGTGATTATTATCTCTTTAAAGTCCTAATTAAAATGTCAAACTGTAAGGTAGAATGTCTTCAAAGCTGCATGTAATTTGATTGTGTTGGCTTATTGGAAAAATGGCCTTGGAAATACAAATAAACCAGCCACTAAAGAGATCCCAGAAGTCCAGGCTTTATTCCAGAAGTATAATCTGTTGAACCAATAGCATTTTATAACTAACCACTCACCAAGTGGTAGACATCCAAATGTCAAAGCCTGTTTCATAACATGGTAACACATAACATGCTGCAGAAGAATGCCTTTCCATTGCATATTTCAGTTTGAAAAGGGTGTTTGCGGTTAGTTCACCTACAAATGCTTATGTGCTTATCACCCAGACTTAAATGTTCTTACTTGGTGAGCTTCAGAAGTTGCCGGCACCCTACCCACTTTCTAAATTAGTCTGCTAGAGTTTTGTAACTCTAAAAGAATCCCTGCATACTGTGGCACACTTCTGTTACTCTGAAGTATCAAAATCTCAGCAGAATGAATTCCCTATCACATCTGTGCCTGGCTATTAGAGAAGCTGCCCCTCACTTATAAAACTCAGGCAGATACGACACTTTGAGATGTTAATAACAAAAAAAAAAAGCTGATCAAAAACTGGCTTAAACAACAAAGACACTGGCTGTCATATAGCAAGTACAGCAGTGAATACAATATCTCAATGACATCAAATGACCTACTTTCTTTCGATTTTTCCACAATGCCATTCTCAGACAGTCAGCTGCTCCTCTCATCATCACACCGTGGTTACATCAGTTCTAGGCATCGTCTCCTCATAACCATTTTGAAAGGGAGGAAAACAGGAATGTTGCCTCCCATGCATGTCCTTTCATCCTTTCCTAGAAACCCTTCAGCACACTTGCCACCACACTTCATTCTCCATACCTGTATCACATGCCCATGCCTAAACCAAACATGTTCTTTCAATGGCAATACTGTGACTAGAGAGCTAATCAAGACTCATCTCCACTCCCACGGCTAAGGGGGGATTCAGTCTCCCCTGATGTACATGCATGCCATACTGATATTGAAAAACAAATTATAAGTGTATTTGTAAGAAAAAAACGGAAGAAACACTGGGTAGGACACCAAGAGTGCCCACTCCAGTAAGTGGTAAATCTACTGCATCACTGTCAGTAGGTTCCAAGCATGGGCAGATTTGTATTGGCACATTGATCACAGTCTCTCTTCTATCTCCACTCATGGCCACATGTTAATAAAATACCTAGTCAAGGCCTTTGGCCATGAATAAGAGAAAAAATTATTTCCACCTTGAAGTCCCTTTATTCATTCACTTGTTTATTCACAAATATAGATTGAGCAGGCCCTGTACTAGACATAACAAGAAAAGCAAGACATGATCTGTAATAGGAGTCAGCTTATAGTCGAGTGGAGAGAATACATAAAGACAAATGGGCAGTGTCACATTTCCTTTGATGGGGAATGTACAGTACTCTAAAGTACTTTAATAGTAAAGTATCATAAGTGCTTTGATAGCAAAAGTCCTGGGGAACAATATAGATGCACATAGATGTACTTTATCCAGTCTCCTAGATGAAGAGATCACTGAGGTAAGAAGCCAAGATATAAGGGTGAGTTTTAAGTAGAAAGACTTAAAAGAAGACTAAAGGAATCCTCCAACCTTGGTGCTTCTCGAATTAACTTTGACTAATTTAGTTAACTTCTCAAGAATACCTATACTGCTAAAACAGGAATTCTTAAATCGGGGTACATGAATATAATTCAGAAGATGAGTAAACTTGAATAAAAAAAAATCCTTGTTTTATTAACACTTAACTGAAATTTAAGATTTTTTTCAATAATAAAAATATTGGCAAATAATCAATCTGTCCTATAGGGTCCCAGACTTAGGATTTTACTTATACCAGACTTGTGATTTTTCAAATTTCCAATGGTGCAAAAGCAATTTGCATTCAGTATTAACTATACTTCAAATTTTGAATTTTGATTTTTTTCCCCAGGCTAGCAATCCATAGTATGATACTCTGTCATGATTTTGAGCAGCAGTAGTGAGCCTCAGATTCCAGTCAGCCACACGATCATACGGGTAACCAACTGATTCTACAGTGTACTATGTTCCCAGATGATTTTGCCCAACTGTAGGCTAATGTAAGTATTCACAGCATGTTTAAGGTAGGCTACACTAAGCTATGGTGTTCTGTAGTCTGGCATATAAAATGCATCTTAAACTTAAGATATTCAAATTATTATGGGTTTATTGGGACATAACCCCATCGTAAGTCGAGGAGCATTTGTATTATCATTACCCATGACTTTGTCAACAATAGAAATCATAGATATTTCATATTAAATTACAGTTGGTGCAGATATGTCAAAAATATTCAAACGTATTTCCCTTATAAGACTTACCACTAGATATTGTTCTTTAAACCATTAAATAACATTTTTTAAACATTTGGTTACTATATTCCAATATGATTTGTCTCCTATTTTGTTTTCTATTTCTATATATTTCATTTTATTTTATGCATCTAAAGCAATAGTCAGAAAAGAGGTTGATACATCTCAGCAGACTGATAGGGATGAATTTTTTCCTCAGATCAGACATGAGGCATTTGGAAAAGGTATAAATTTACTTTTGTTATAATTAACCTGCCCAATTAAATTTTGTGTTTGATTTTTAGCATTCTTAGCTGATATGGTTTGGCGGTGTCCCCACCCAAATCTCATCTTGAATTGTAGCTCCCATAATTCTCACATGTTGTGGGAGGGGCCTGGTGGGAGGTAATTGAATCCTGGGAGCAGGTCTTCCCCATAGTGTTCTCTTGATAGTGAATAAGTCTCATGAGATCTGATGGATTTATAAAGGGGAGTTCCCCTACACAAGCTCTCTTGCCTGCCACCATGTAAGACATGCTTTTGCTTCTCCTTTGCCTTCTGCCATGATTGTGAGGCCTCCCCATCCATGTGGAACTGTGAGTTCATTAAACCTCTTTCCTTTATAAATTACTCAGTCTTGGGTATGTCTTTATTAGCAGCATGAAACTGAACTAATACATTAGCCCTGTGGAAATAAAATATTCTTTTAGGGGAGGAGTAGAAGCTCTCTGAGTCTATGAGTTTGTCATTTTCTTTTTATAAGAGATTCAGTGCTATCAGAAAATCCATTCCACATCAGAGTTCTTATAATTGTTGTTACTGCCATAATGGTCAAGTTCAGCAGCTTCTTAGGCAGTTGCCTTAGTAGGCACTCCATCACAATCACTAATAGTGGTAATTTGATTGAATGAGTTGCTACTACATGCCATAGATTACTAGTATATAATTTCAGCATTGTGTTCAAACCCAAGAACATGAAGAAACCAATTTTCAAATCCCATTTTGGAGTGTCTGTTACCTGAGATCACTTGTGGAATCAATTTCTATGTCAGTCAGGGTCCAAGCAGGAGACAGAAATTATATCAGTTATTTGAATGGAAAGAATTTAATATTTAAAAAATTAGCTCAGTATAAACATGTTAACTAACAAGGCAAGACTGGAACACTGAGTTATTGTTCAGTAAACTTTGAAACAAAGTACTGTTAGCAAATATTTTACTATATTACTGATAGTAACTATTTTCAGCTTTGCAGTCATGTGATGTCAAGTACTGAACAAGGTCTGCAAAAATATCTCAAGCACTGATCTTAAATTTTACAACAGTGACGTTATCCCTAGAAGCAATCTGAGGAGGTTCTGAATCTTGCAGCCTCTGGCTACCTGACTCCTAAACTGTAATTTCCAATCTTGTGGCAAATTTGTTACTCCTGTAAAGATGATATAGCTCCCAGGCAGGAAAGGGGTTTGTTTTGGGAAAGGAGCTGTTATTATCTTTGCTTCAAAGGTAAACTATAAACGAAGTTTCTCCCAAAATAAGTTTGACCCACCCTCAATGAACAAGGACAGCATGGAGGTTAGAAGTAAGATGGAGTCAGTTAGGTCAGGTATCTTTCATTGTAATATTTGACTCAGTTATAATTTTTGCAAAGGCAGTTTCAGGATAACCCAACTCTGCAAGGGTTGAAAAAACAAAAACAACAAATGACTTCAGCTGTTGTTATGGGAAGGTATTGCTGCTGCAAATGTGAAGTATTGCACAGTGGGAAGACCGTGCAAAACAAACAGGAAGAAGAAAATTCCTTCTCCCTTTTCCAGCCTTGCCATCTTCCTGTAGTGTCCCCTTTTGGTAGAACCTAGCAGGGGCCAGCTGGCCATGCTGAAATGTAGTTTACAAAGTTCTAGCCCCACCATCACAACATGGAGTTTAGAAAGGTTGGCTTGGAGCTGAGAAACAACACGTTTATAACAGGCACACAAGTGGTTCGGGCGCTTCACTAAGCTACCAAAGGATACTCAGTGAATAAAAACAAGCTAAGAATGAACCTGCTCAACTTTTTCATGAACTGTGATTACTGAATAACCCCATTAAATAGTCTTCATGAACTGTTCTCTTCAGTATAGCTCATTTTTGACACACCTATGTCCTAAAAGAGTATTGAGAGTATAGTCTCCTTTCTTACCAGTTTGAAAGAAAGCAACTATAACTAATCAGTAAAAGCAATGGTCCCGTTTGGGCCACTTTTGAAAGAGAAAAGGCCACCAAGACTGAGGCAGGTTCTCCTAGTATTATTATTACCACTTCTGGGCATACACAGATGGTTCTGTAATCTCTTCAAAGTCTCCTGGGAAATTAAAAGGAATACTAAATTAATTTAGCATTTTAAATAAAATAGTAATGTTTTTTAATGAAGTGCTTCACTGCTTTGGGTGGCAGAAATGGACTCGAGATGGAAGAGATGATAATTAGTAAGCTCTTTTATTTATGGGACCTGGTCCCTCGTCAGAAGGACCACACATTCTTTGCCCTTGGATGATTTCCACTATTAATAATTACAGGGATTCTGAGAAATAAAAGAAAATACACCACACTCCAGGTTAACATGCCAGAGTTGGAGGGCTCATCAAATATTCCAGGTTCCAGTTTCCCTAGGATGTTTGCACCAAACAACACAGTGGGCCACATAACATCTGGAATTTTTCTTTCCTGTTGCTGACATTCTAAGCCTTTGAAAAACAAAGAAACAAAAACCTTTGCAAAACTATATTACCTTGTTTAGAAACTGTCTGACTAGTGCCATTCAATTCCTGATTATTTCCCTATACATTACATGGTTGTGACATTTTATCTTATTTTATCTTATTCAATATGGCTTCCTCTGTCGACAAGCATGTACTATGGGTTACTGCTTGGTGCCCAGTGGCTACCACTGTCAAAATGTTTACAATACAATTAGGAAAGCAGAATGGAAATATATGAAATACTGGATTTAACAGAATATTAAATGTTAAATGAGATCAATTCTTTCTCAGAATCCTAGTTAATAGACTTATTCCTGGAATGAGAGACTAGAATATATCACTCCAAAAGATGACTATCAGTGACCTAAATATGCTATCCCAAAACAGTGCTCTCAGTGCTGATTCTTTTGAGAAACTTATTTTGAGAAGTTCTGAAAACTGAGTAGAAGTTTCTCTTTTGTAAAGAAAATATATATCTATAAAGGAAATCTCCATGTGTAAGGGTATCTCTCTCTCCATACCAAGAAAAGAAGGATGACTTTAAATTACTAAAAACTAATGTCAACAGAGAAGGCACCAACAAAAATCTGTGTAACAAACCTTGCCCTTGTTCACCAAGCTTTTCCTGATCATCTCCTCCTTACAGCCTCCCTCAATATGCTCCTTTCTTTGTTTTAGTTGAAGATGGTATTTCAGCCAGAACTCAAAGCCACTTCTTTAAGATTGACTTATTTTCCCTGGGTATCACCCATGTATAAATGAGGTATACGCTCTAACAACTTTCTACGGGCTTTTTCCTTGTTAATCTGTCTTTTGTTACAGGAACTCATTCCAACTAAGAACTCAGAAGGGTAGAGAGAAAATTCTTTTTGTCTTCCCCACTCTAACAAAGAGAAAAAAAAAAAAAAAAAGCAGTCACAAGCTGAAGTATGTAGCCCAAGGTTTCCAGTTAAAAATAGAATGTATAATCTGTCCCCAGAATCAGAATCATTTTTTAATGTTTTTTAAAATTGATTTTTTAAATATAGAATTTAGACTGGGCCCTGAATAATAAGTAGAATCTAATTCAAGGGAAGTAGGGCTAAGAAAACAGCTGAGCAAAAGCACAGAAGCACAACTAAAAATTCTGACCTAGGTGAGGCAAGGTCTAAAGATTTGATAAAAGAACTATTAGACTGGTCGCGGTGGCTCACGCCTGTAATCCCAGCGCTTTGGGAGGCCGAGACAGGCAGATCATGAGGTCAGGAGATTGAGACCATTCTGGACAACATGGACAACTCCGTCTCTACTAAAAATATAAAAATTAGCTGGGCATGGTGGTGCATGCTTTTAGTCTCAGATATTTGGAAGGCTGAGACAGGAGAATCACTTGAACACAGGAGGCGGAGGTTGCAGTGAGCCAAGATCGCACCACTGCACTCCAGCCTGGGTGACAGAGTGAGATTCTGTCTCAAAAAAATTAAAAATAAAATAAAATAAATAATAAAAATAAAAAAATAAAAAATAAAAGAACTGTGAGCAGCAGAATGTATCTGAGACATGGCACTAAAGTATGTTACCAGCAATGAATCTGTGTGGGTTTGTGGCAACCTCAATTCTTGCCTCTTCAGAAGAAAGAATGTGACTGAGGGGCATAAGACAGAAGGAGAGACTGAGGCAAGTTTTTAGAGCAGGAGTGAAAGTTTATTAAAAAGCTTTCGAGCAGGAATGCAAGGAAGTGAAGTACACTTGGTAGAGGGCTCAAGCAGGTGACTGTGCAGTGCACAAACAAGTGCACTGTTTGACCTTTTAACTTGAGGTTTTCTATGTTGGCATACTTCTGGGGTCTGGCATCCCTTCTCCCCTGATTCTTCCCCTGGGGTGGGCTGTCTGCATGTGCAGTGGCCTGCCAGCCCTTGGGAGGTGAGCATGTGCAGTGTGTTTACTGGAGTTGTACACAGGCTCACTTGAGGTATTCTTCCCTTACCTGTCGAATGTCCCTGCAAGTTCATCTACCAGTTAAACTCCACCATGTTGCCTCTTAATGTGCATGCTTGGACCCACTCACCCAACTCCTGAGATCTTATCAGGAAGCTACTGATCACTAGTTTCAGGTGTTTCTATTGGGACACTGCCCTTCCTTGGCACCAGCTGTTACCAGTTGTTATTTTAACATGACACTGTGACAACTGCCTGACCATCACCTAATGGTCGCCTGAATTCCTGGCGGGGTGTGGGGAGCCCTCTCCTGCCCTGTTCATGCCTCATTAGCTACCTACTGTAACGGAACTGTATGAAATAAGGTTCGTAACAATTCATGAAACAGTTTGAAGAATTATTTATCTAGGGGCAAAAAGTATTTTTCCTCCCCCTCTGAAGGTTCCAGACTGCTGAAATGAACCAACGGACAGATTAACAGGAGAGAAGGCATACACATGTATTAATATGCCAAAGCACAGAAGCCACACAAAATAAGACTCAAAAAAGGGATAGATTGTGGAGTCTTAAATACCCTCTTCACGGTGGAGAGGGAAATAGGGGATGTAGACAATTGTGAGGAGTATTTAATGATTTTCAGGGGAAATGAATAGGCCCCAAAAGAAGACAATAGTTTGTAAATGATTCCCTTAGGAACCTTAATGGAACCTACAAATTAGAGAATGAGGAGGGACAGAACTGCATTGCAAACAAAGGTTGTCCTACCATACAGATGAAGTCTCTTGGTTAATCTCTTAGAGCTGCCTTCAGAAGAATAGATGAAAAGTCTGTCTGGGTGTGGTGATGACTAATCTTCCCTGAATTTTTAATGAGATTCTTAAGGAGGGTGTTTAAGACAATTGCATTTCTTTTGGATAAAATTTCCCCCATCAGGTAAGAAATTCCAGGGAGAAAGCCCCTCCCTGCATTAGGCAGGGAGAGGAACAAGAGATTTGAAGTCCATGGTTCTGAGGCAGCTTATAAGGTCTTTCAATTTCTTTTAATTCAAAGTGTCCTGCAGGCCAAAGCATCATACTTTTGGGTATCATTTGCTGAACCCCAATGTTAGTAAAGCATGAACTTGAAGTGGAACTTCAAGGAGGCAGAGTCAGCCAAAGCCGAAAGTGAGGTTTGCCAAGATTGATCATTGATGTAAAAAGATTAATCATCAGTGGTAAGAGGGCAGACCCTGGAAGGGTTACCACATAGGGGTCTAGTGTGGTGGCCCAAGCATGGGTAGAAAATAATCCTACTAGAATAGCAGCCACGGAAATAAAGAGGGAGACTTTGTGAATTGAACAATTGAGGTCACAATGGAAATGACACACATATAGTTGATTAATAGCATCTTTCTCAGCATCCTGGATCCCCTTGAGAGACAGGACTAGCTGGATTTCCAAGGCCGACTAAGATTTCCTAAGCCTAGCTGGGGAAGATGACTGCACTCACCTTTAAAAAAAGGGGCTTATAACTCAGCTCACACCTGATCAATCATACCAATTAGGCTAAAAGCAGGAGGTAAAGTAATAGTCAATCATCTATCCCTGAGAGCACAGAAGGAGGGACAATGATCAGGATATATAAACCCAAGCATTGGAGCTGGGAGTGGCAACCCCCTTTGGGTCCCCTCCAGTTGTATGGGAGCTCTGTTTCCACTCTATTAAATCTTGCAACTGCATGCTCTTCTGGTCCGTGTTTGTTCTGGCTCAAGCTGAGCTTTTGCTGGCCGTCCACCACTGCCAATCGCTGCCGTCGCAGATCCGCCGCTAACTTCCATCCCTCTGGATCCAGCAGGGAGTTCGCTGCTCTTCTGATCCAGCCAGGCGCCCACTGACGCTCCCGATTGGGAGACAGTCTCGCCATTGTTCCTGCACCGCTAAGCGCCCAGGTTCTGTGCTAATGGAGCTGAATGCTAGTCGCTGGGTTCCACGGTTCTCTTCTGTGACCCACAGCTTCCAATAGAGCTATAATACTCACTGCATGGCCCAAGGTTCCATTCCTTGGAATCCATGAGGCCAGGAACCCCAGGTCAGAGAACACAAGGCTTGCCGCCATCTTGGGAGCTCTAAGAACAAAGACCGGCCAGTAACACCCTTCTAGTTCATGGAGCTTTGGCATGTCCCTTCCCAGCCTTACATGCAGATGGTGTCAGGATCCAAACAAAGATAGCACCATGCCCCTGGAGGAGGAGGATGAACTCTTTTGAGTGTTCCACTGCTCCTGCTGATCCATAGCCTTTAGCATTTTTTTCATTATGTTCCTATACTGTAAGGATTTTTAATTTTCTGTATATTATGATGTTTTGACATCTTAAAAAAATTTTGGGTTGAGAAGAGGCTGCTTTTTTCTGGGCTACCCAACTCAGGGATATAACAAAGGACCCAGCTGGGAGCATGTCTTTGATACACGAACTAAGCAGTTCAGAGCCACATCTTTATCTGGCCCATACTCTCTAGGAGGCAACATTCTTCTGTCTTAATCATGCCAGGGCCAGGTGCTAGGTAACTAGGGACCGCTCCTGTAGTTCAGAGCCCACCGAAATTATTCAAAGGAGTCAATCCTAAACTGTTGGCTCTGACCTGCCCTCCCTTTCCCTTGGAAACCTAAGGCTGTGGTCTAAGGACTCCCATTGCTCCTGTTTTCTGCCTCCTTACCACCCTGGTGTTTTTCCCATGTGGCTTTTTGTGGCATATCATACTACTAGTCTCTAGGACCTGTGAGCATAATAAAAAAGAATTTCCCCAGAGCTTGTCCTCTATCTCCCTGTGGCTGCACCTAATTTACCATATCACAAAATAATACAAAACCGTTCCCCTACCCGGTATATATACAGACCAAGCATCTCCTAAAATCTTCCTCTCTTTCTCTTGAACTGAGGAAATTAATATAACTCCTGCTTTATAATTTGATGGGGGAAAAGGGGGCATCTGAAATCATGTCTGACCACTTCATGCTTTCCTTTCAAGCCCCCATCTCATTCAGAATCTTTGGCTCCTTGCACAACATAACATATTCTTACTTTATCTGACTCCTCTAGTCACTGTGCCTGTAGCTCCTCGAAAACATCTCCACAGATTACATAGATATTCAATGTTTTGGTTTTGTCTTGGTCTTAAGCAGTTTGGATATATAAGGCTGCATAATAGATATTTGTACTATATCACTATAACCTTTTTTAATTATATTTTTATCTCACTACTTGAAATCTAAAATATCCAAGAACAAGGACTCCAAGCACTACATCCAACACAGTATTACCATTTTGCATCTCAATAAAAATTAACAAATGAGCTAATCTTTTGCATGTTTATAGTCCTTGCTAGGGAGCTGGAGATACAGATATAGATGTCATGATAAACTCTGAAATCTCTGAACTTTAAAAGGCATGGACCTAACAGTTGAGTGAAATTTCATAAAAGAGGTTATCTCTTTAATATATGCTAAGAGATAAATTGTGTATATACATAAAGTCCCCGGCTTTGAAATAGCACATCTAGAAACAGCTCTAACAGATTTCCTTGAAACACAACTTTAAAGTCAGAGTCCAGTATGAGAAAGATTTCGCTCTTTTTTTAAACAAAAAGTCATTTGTTCTTTAGCACAGTAATACACAAATAGCAATGTATAATATAGTAAACTCTCATAGGACAAAAGCTTAGATTATTCACATTTAATAGGCATTATCTTTTCCTGTTTGTTCCACCTGGCACAGATCTCCATGAATTTTCTTTTGAGTCCTGTCATACTTCCCATGTCTCCTCCCCTGTCATTCTTTAACTGGTCTTGTTCCTGATGTCTCCCGCCTCTGCAAACTGCCTACTAAACATACCCAACTTCTCAATTTGTGTGTATTTAGCTGCAAAATTTTATTGTTACTACCTGTGATGATTGTTTAGACAAGATGAAGATATTAACTCAGTCAGGCTATTAGTGTAAAAGCAGCTAAAATTTTTACTAACTTTATTTATTCGCCAAACCCCCTCATCTTTAAAGAATGTATCCTTAAGGGCCAAGTTCCTGATATATACTTCTCTATCTCAAATAAAAAGCAGAAAGAGAAAGACGAAATATCTTTGATAATCAGACACTTACAGAAATAATAACTATAAAATTAGATAAAGTATATCAAAAATGTTCAATTTTATCTAAAGATGTGTGTGTGTGTGTGTGTGTGTGTCATTTTATATCATAAAAGCACAAAAAGGAATAGTTGGAATATCTTAGATATAATGAGGGATGTTTAAGAATAAATAATTTGTTGCCAAAAAAAAAAAATTCTGTCCTTTAAATATTTTCCCTAAGCACCTTCAGGTGAATGGCCCTGTGTAGTTCCTGTGGAAGATACCCAAAAGCAAAATTCAGGTTCTACCCTAAAGAAGCTGACAATTCAGTTAGAGAAACAAAATAAGCAGAATAAAAATTAAATTGAATATGAAAATCTATCACATGGTGCATGCCTTTTGACTCAGATATGCTACTTCTCAGATATGAACCTAAGTAAAAAACTATGGCTATAACTACATGGGTTTATGGAATAATTTTTGGAATTACTAAACTTAGAAAAACAAAGAAAATTAATTTTAAAGGGTGGTCACATACAATAGACTAGCATGTAGCCAGTGATTAAAGTGATGTAGAAAATACTGTTTAATAGCATGGAAAAATGTTTGTGGTATACTGGGGGAAAATCAGGCTAAAAATTAGTAAGCTTGGTATGATCCCTTTGGTATCAAAAAATAGATACAAAAGGTCGCATATTAAACTCACAGTTAGCATCACATTTAATAGTGAATATCAGAAACAAAACAGGGATGTCTGCTCTTGTCATTTCTATTCAACATTGTATTAGCAATTCTAGCCAGGGAAAATAGGCAACAAAATTAAATAAAAGGCATCCACATTGAAAAGGAAGGAGTAAAGCTATCTCTATTTTCAGATGACGTGATCTTATATATAGAAAATCCTCTAGGAATCTGCTAAAAACTATTAAAACTAGTCAATTAGTTCAGCAAGTTTCCAAGATACCACATAAAAATGCAAATATTAATTATATTTCTATATAGTAGTAATGAACAAGCCAAAAATAAAACCAAGAAAATAATTTGACTTAAAATTCCATCAAAAAGAACAAAATACAAATAACCTTATCAAAGGAAGTGTAAAACTCATGTACTGAAAACCACAAAAATTATTGAAAAAAGTTAAAGACATAACTCAATGGAAAAATGTTTCATGTTCATGGCTCAGAACATTTAATATTGTTACAATGGCAATAATCCCAAAATTGATCTACAGATTCAATGCAATTCCTATAAAAATACCAGTTGACTTCTTTGCAGAAATTGAAAGCTAATTGTAAAACACATATGGAAAGGCAAGGGTTGCAGAATAGTCAAAACTCTCAAACAAAATTGGAGGACTCACACTTCCCAATTTCAAAACTTACAAAGCTACGGTAATTAAGACAGTGTAGGTCTTACCTAACATTACTAGCATAGGTGGAATAGGATTTAAAATCCTGAAATAAGTCCTTATATTTATGGCCAATTGATTTTCCAAAAATATGCCAAGCGTTGGACCCCTCCCTCACACCGTACACAAAAATTAATTAAAAATGGATCCAAGAAAGACTTAAATGTAAGAGCCTAAATGATAAAGCACTTAGAGGAAATCATAGGTGTAAATCTTCATGACCTTGGATCAGACAATAATTCCATAGATAAATATGATGCCAAAAGCACATGCAACAATAACAAAATAAATTAGATATCTACTCTGATTTTTGTTGTTGTTGTTGTTTTCTGTTGTTCTCTCTGTTTCATTTGTCTTATCTTCCTGTGGATTTTTTTAACAGGTTTTAGAATTCCATTTTTTGATTTTAGTTGTGCTGAGTTGAAAGAATAGGGAAAAACACAGCTCCTGCATCTTCCCAGAAGCAGAAGTTCTATATATAAGTTTTACTGGGATATCTTTAAAAAGTACCTGAGGTTTTAAATTTTTTTCTAAGGCTCTACTGTAAGCCAGAAATTCTTCCTCACCTTTGGTTGCTACTGCACATTTTTGTGCCTACTTTTGGGTAGAAGGTTTCTTCTCACTTAAAATTATCTCATAGGGGTTTGCATATTCCACTGTGTGTCTTAGAGCTGTGGTTTTCTGTCACGCTAGAAAAATGCTGTACTCCTATAGATAATAGAAGCTGTTACCACAGCTTAAAGTGTGTGTTTCTGGGTGGGGAGTAGAAAGTGTGTCCGCACCACACACTGCAAATAGTGCTTTTTATTTATTTCATTATTTTATTTTATTTTATTATTTTTTGAGACAGCATCTTGCTCGGTTACCTAGGCTGGAGTGCAGTGGCACAATTAAGGCTCACTGTAGCCTCAATCTCCTGGGCTCAAACGATCCTCCAAGCTCAGCCTCTCCAGTAACTGGGACTATAGGCATAAACCATCATGCCCAGCTTATTTTTGTATTTTTTGCAGAGACAGGATTTAGCCATATTGCTCAGGATGGTCTCGAACTCCTGGACTCAAACAATCCACCTGCCTCAGCCTCCCAAAGTGCTGGGATTACAGGTGTGAGCCACTGCACACAGCCAATAGTGATTTTTAAAATGAGCCTCTGTATAGTTGTACAAAACCTTTTGTCTGATCATAATCATCTCCTAGGATGTTGGCGTAGCCCCTGATTAAGATGCACTATAAGATCTTGTCTCATGAAAGAACCTGGTGGCCCATGTGTATTATTATGAGGTCATGCCCATCCACTTCCTTTGGCCATTGCCTTGGGTCGGGTTATATTGAAAAACCTAAAACAAAAGTTTGAATTTGGTGTGGAGAGGAAGGAGGGCTGGTGATGGCTTCATGATGGGCAAGTTGAGTTTAGACTTGGTTCGAAGGCCTTGATTAAGATTCCCAGGCCCCGAGAGTTGCATGGGAAAGTGCAACAGCACCTGTGGACTTTTAAGGGTCATGGTCTTCTTAGCAGCAACCAGAATGAAGCCCACAACCCAGAAAAGCCCACTTTGCTAAAGATTCCTTGCATGACATTTGTAATAGGTAAGGAGTCCCAATAATAACTCAGAGGGAATTTGCCACCATATCAGTGGTATTGGAACTTGGAATCAAATTTAATTTTATTTAATGAAAATAAAGCAAAATGTGTCTTGCCAACTTAGCTCTGTAAAACACAACTGAAACCCCTTATAATAGTTTTAAAAACTTTTTTAACCTAATTCTAGCAAGAGAACAGAAACTCTTGATTCCAGGACAATTATACTTATCCCTTCCCTTTTTTTTGTTCTCATTTGTTTCTTTAGTTCTAGATCACTATAGTCTTCCATGATAATGATAACGCTTATCGTTTTTAAAAAGACATCTGGCATAAGTCAGCTTTTTTTTTTTTTTTTTTTTTTTTGAAAAGGTAGTCAGAATTTTATTTTAATCTGCTGAGTGTCATGTAAAGGCTAAACACTGAATAGGAATTCCTTAATTGCAATATTGAAGTAGAAGAAAGATATTGAACTAAATTATTTCTAAGACACTTTTCTTTTTTTTTTTAATATATATATATTTTTATTATTATTATACTTTAAGTTTTAGGGTACATGTGCATAACATGCAGGTTTGTTACATATGTATACTTGTGCCATATTGCTGTGCTGCACCCATCAACTCGTCAGCACCCATCAACTCGTCATTTACATCAAGTATAACTCCCAATGCAATCCCTCCCCCTTCCCCCCTCCCCCCTCCCTATGATAGGCCCCAGTGTGTGATGTTCCCCTTCCTGAGTCCAAGTGACCTCATTGTTCAGTTCCCACCTATAAGTGAGAACATGCGGTGTTTGGTTTTCTGTTCTTGTGATAGTTTGCTAAGAATGATGGTTTCCAGCTGCATCCATGTCCCTACAAAGGACTCAAACTCATCCTTTTTGATGGCTGCATAGTATTCCATGGTGTATATGTGCCACATTTTCTTAATCCAATCTGTCACTGATGGACATTTGGGATGATTCCAAGTCTTTGCTATTGTGAATAGTGCTGCAATAAACATACGTGTGCATGTGTCTTTATAGCAGCATAATTTATAATCCTTTGGGTATATACCCAGTAATGGGATGGCTGGGTCATATGGTACATCTAGTTCTAGATCCTTGAGGAATCGCCATACTGTTTTCCATAATGGTTGAACTAGTTTACAATCCCACCAACAGTGTAAAAGTGTTCCTATTTCTCCACATCGTCTCCAGCACCTGTTGTTTCCTGACTTTTTAATGATCGCCATTCTAACTGGTGTGAGATGGTATCTCATTGTGGTTTTGATTTGCATTTCTCTGATGGCCAGTGATGATGAGCATTTTTTCATGTGTCTGTTGGCTGTATGAATGTCTTCTTTTGAGAAATGTCTGTTCATATCCTTTGCCCACTTTTTGATGGGGTTGTTTGTTTTTTTCTTGTAAATTTGTTTGAATTCTTTGTAGGTTCTGGATATTAGCCCTTTGTCAGATGAGTAGATTGCAAAAATTTTCTCCCACTCTGTAGGTTGCCTGTTCACTCTGATGGTAGTTTCTTTTGCTGTGCAGAAGCTCTTTAGTTTAACGAGATCCCATTTGTCAATTTTGGCTTTTGCTGCCGTTGCTTTTGGTGTTTTAGACATGAAGTCTTTGCCCATGCCTATGTCCTGAATGGTACTACCTAGGTTTTCCTCTAGGATTTTTATGGTATTAGGTCTAACATTTAAGTCTCTAATCCATCTTGAATTAATTTTCGTATAAGGAGTAAGGAAAGGATCCAGTTTCAGCTTTCTACTTATGGCTAGCCAATTTTCCCAGCACCATTTATTAAACAGGGAATCCTTTCCCCATTTCTTGTTTCCCTCAGGTTTGTCAAAGATCAGATGGCTGTAGATGTGTGGTATTATTTCTGAGGACTCTGTTCTGTTCCATTGGTCTATATCTCTGTTTTGGTACCAGTACCATGCTGTTTTGGTTACTGTAGCCTTGTAGTATAGTTTGAAGTCAGGTAGCGTGATGCCTCCAGCTTTGTTCTTTTGATAAGTCAGCTTTTCTTACAGAGGTAGTGTTATACAGTGGAACTACATTAGCCTGGGCCCCAGTGTTCAAAGAAAATTTATCAAAGGAAACATGAAATTCAAGTGTGAAGTTTCTGTCACCTTGCACTGGAATGTCATCATGACTTTAAAGGTAAAAATTTCTCCTTTTATAAACTCAATTCCCTCTGTGGTTTAGGAAATACAGACAAGTTGAATCTACTTTTATAGTTTCACAAAAACAGTGAACATTATTTGTTCTACCTAAGATTTCTGGCATACCATGTATTATTCCTAAGGCAGCATTTTCTATTGCTTTTTGCAGTGTCCTCCTGAGACCTCCTTCCTCCTCTTCCTCTTAAACTGCTTTTTAAGCTATGCTTGCTTGCATTTTCTCCAATTATTTTCTGTTTTTAATTTACAAAACTGTTGGATGCCCAGTAGGTACCATAGCTATAAATGTACTCTTGATTTTCAGATCTTTATCTCCAGGCTAAGTCTGTCTCTTTAATGTCAAACCTATATAACTTCTACTACACATGGGATTCTTCCCTAGGATGTATATGTCAGAAGTTATTAGCAAGTTCTAAAATGGTAATTCTCCAAGTGAGCCAGCAGCTTAAGCATCACCTGGTGATTTGTTAGAAATTCAAATTCTAGAGCCCCACCCCACACCTAGAGAGTCAGAAACTCTAGGTGTGGTGGCCATCAATCTGTCTATTAACAAGATCTCCAGGTGACTCTGAGGCACATGAAAGCTTGGGAGAAACTGTTCTAAAGCCATGGTTCTCAAAACTGCTGCACATGAGAATCACCTAGGGGGGTGTGTACCTCTGTGCATGTGTGTGTTGTGAATGAAATGAAATATCTGTATCTCCAAAGTAAATATGTTGAAGCATTAACCCCCAGTGCAATGGTATTTGGAGGTGGACTCTGAGAGGTTATTAGGTTTAGATGAGGTCTCAAGGGTAAAGACCTCATAACGGGATTAGTGTCCTTATCAGAAGAGAAAGAGAGACCAGAGCTCTCTGTCTCTCTCTCTCTCTTTGCGTGTCATATGAGGACACAGAAAGAAGGGAGCTGTCTACAAGCCAGGAAAGGGCCCCTCACCAGGAACTGAATCTTCTGGCACCTTGATCTTGGACTTCCCGGTCTCCAGAATTGTGAGAAATAATGTATGTTGTTTAAGCCACCTAGTGTATGGCATTTTGTTATAGCAGTCTGAGCAGACTAACACAGTGTGTATGTACATATATACAGAGACACATACATTTATCTACATATAAATACATATATAGCAATCCTTGGTCTATCCTTAGAGATCCCGATTTAATTTGCACTGCACAAACACTGGCTTTTCTTGGCACCTGGAACGCTTGGGGCCACGTCTCAGAACTCCTAGGTTTTCTTATTGTAAGGAGCAGGTCTGTGTTCTGAAACCCACAGATTTTACTGTCCCCCAGAGTACTACATTACTGTTCATCTCTGCCCCTTATCCTTCACTTTTTTATTTTGAAGGAAGCATGGCTGGGATAAAAAGAATATGGACTTTGAAACCAGACTCCCACATCCTGCTTATATCCCTTGTGAGCTCTACCACTTGCTGGCTTTGTGAGCTTGAACAAGTCACCCAGCCTTCCTTAGCCTCAGTGCCTCATCCAATAAAAGAAAAGAAAAAGATAAAAGAAGGGATAACACCTACACTCTGGATAAGGCCATAATTAATTTTAATTAAATTAGAATGAGACATAAAGTCCTAGCATGGTACATATAGTTAAGCATATGCCAGTTATCTTTTAAAATAAATAGGCATTTCTCTAAAAGATTATATTATAGACTGAAAGGTTTCCCCAAACTTTATAATAATAACAAAATAAAACAAGGTAGCTGTTGTCATTTCTGATGTGCATATTGAAGCAATAGAACATAGGGCATTTTTTGTTTTAGAGAGTATACTCTCTTCAGTGACACAACACGCAGAATATCTTCATATTCACTAACACATGATGTTAACCTTGACATCCAATGACAAAATATCAAGTGAAACAAAACCTAAGGTGATACTTTTAATAAAGAGTTTTAATAAAGAGTCTGAGACATGTTTCAAAAACAAAACAAAAAATCATGCTTTAAGATAGTCTTGCTCCCTTGGTGAATGATCCCAAGAAATTATACCTTGTGTTTATATTTCCCCTAAGCTAAGGACAATTTTGAGTCGTATTCTTGTTCATTTTGCCTTCTGATTTTGCCTCCTCAGAAAGGGACCAGAGACATGAGGCTGCGCTCTTAGTCAAAGTATAAATTACTCTCACTTTTATGAAAGACAATTGAGTTTTCTTTTGTAAATTTTTAACAATCAGCTTCTTTGAGGTATAATTTATGTACTATAAGATTCATACTATAGGATTCACCAGTTTTAAGTGAGCGATTTGATGAGTTTGGATAAATCTCCACAGTTATATAAATACCATACAATCTGGTCAGGCACAGTGGCTCATGTCTATAAACCCAGCATTTTGGGAGGCTAAGGCAGGAGGATCACTTGAGGCCAGGAGTTTGAGACCATCCTGGTCAACATAGCAAGATCCCATCTTTATGAAAAATTTAAAAATTAGCTGGGTGTGGTGGTGCGTGCCTGTAGTCCCAGCTGCCTAGGAGCCTGAGGCAGGAGGATCACGGGAGCCTAGAAGTTCAAGGTTGCAGTGAGCTGAGACTGTGCCACTGTACTCGCCTGGGCAAGAGTAAGACCCTGTCTCAAAAACAAAACAAAACAAAAAAAAACACAATCATGATAAGAATATTTCCACTACATAAAAAAAGCTTTCTTTCTCCTTCCCAGTTAAACCTCTCCCCCAAACTCCAGACCTCAAAACCCTAGATCTGTTTTCTATCACTGCGTCATTGCCTTTTCTAGAATTTCATATAAATAGAATCATACAGTCTTCTTTGTTTGGCTTTTACTAGCATAATGCTTTTGAGGACATTTGGTTTGTCTTCAGGTTTTGGCTATCATGGGTGAAGTTTCTATGAATATTCCTGTACAATTTATTCTGTGGACATACGTTTCTATTTCTTTGGACACATAAGACTGGGATTGCTGGATCATATGGTGGGTACATGTTTAACTTTATAAGAAACTGCCAAACTGCTAACCAAAGTGGCTGTGCCATTTTGATTCTCACCAGCAATATATGAGAATTTCAGTATTCCATATCCTCACCAACACTTGGTATTATCAGTATCTTTTTATTTCAGTCATTATACTGTACCTGTATAGTATCTAGTTGTAGTTTGATTTTACCTTTCTCTGATGACTAATAATTCATTCATAAGATATGATCTCTCTCCCTTTATGTAGATGTTCTTTAATATTTTTCAGTTTAAAGCATATAGGACTGGCATATTTTGTGAATTCATCCCAAAGTATTTATTATTTTTAGACTATTATAAATCATACTATTTATGTGACTCAATTTCCAATTGCTTATTGCTCATAGATTGAAATACAATTTATTTCTGTGTATACACCAGAGAGCTAGCCTGCAACTTTGCCAAATTCATATTAGTCACTAATATTATGGATTTTTCCTTAAGGTTTTCTACATAAACAACCATGTAGTCTGAAAATATAGGCAACTTTACTTCTTTCTTCTCACAGCCACACCTAAAACTCATGTGAACACTTACATAATAACTTTGTTTAGCAACTCTTGAAGTTATATCACATTTTGGACAACCTTTTATCAGGTTTTTTCCCTCAAAATTAACTAAATATACAATAAAAAGTGATATTTTGACATTATACACTCACAAATTTCTTTGACATGAACATTTCTAGTCAAGGAATGGAAATAAATTTAAATTATGTCCCTAATTTGTATGAACTCCAAATGTTTTGCTTGGATACATCCACATACATACAAATGTTTTGCGTTTGCATATGCACACAAAGTGAGAGGGATGGAAAGGGAACATCTTCTACTACTCTTGGCTATACAAGTTGGGCACATGCTATTTTCACTTGTTTTTCAGTATTTAATCTTTATTTTGCCCTAATAATAGTTTTCTGTGCTATAACTTTTCAAAATGTAGTTTGATTGCAAAATAAGCATGAGCACCAAAGTACTGCAAATTGTTTGCTTCCTACCTGTTCCTGTTCCTATGAGCATTCCCCTAGCAGTGCATTTATCTTGGTAACAGCAGTTACTTCCTGTAACAGAAGTTGCATCCAGTTTTCAATTTTTCCAATACTTGTAGAGCTAACCTCATCACCCATCACCATCAGCTAAGCAGAGCCCCCTCATCAGAATTCTTAGTTTCAATACTACGGGTCCCTCCTTCCAGCTTCTAGGCTTTACAATTTCCAGTTTCCATGCTTTGTTCCCCCAGTCATAGCAATGGTGGCTGCTTCCTGCAGTTGCTACCTCCACGCACCTTCATGTTCTCTTTTGTTTTTTGTCTTTTTATTTTATATAAGTAATATATTTAGACATAGTTAATAATTCCATAAGTTAAATCATTTCTCTTTAAAAAACTGATGTGCTTTTTATTTTTGATGGACTCTGATATATATTTTCATATTAGGAGATAGATGACCATCATACACAGTAATTGAGGCTTAATTTGGTCATTTCTTTGGCTTGCCTGAATGTCTAGCTACTTGCCAATGAGAAATGGATTAATCATGCACTGGCTTATGATTAATCAAGTATCACTTGGGATTGATTGTGGTGAAATGCCAAGTGACGCAGATCCTGGGGAGACTGAGCAGCTGCTGCTCTTCAGCACTATGGGAACAAAGATGACAACAAAGACTGTAGTGTGGAGAGGATTCTCTAAGTGCACTGGAACACTCACAGAGTGAAAATGAGGAACACTGTGAATGGATTCTAAGGGTGTTAGACCAAGCAGGCTGCAAAATAATTCAGAAAAGGGTCAAATGTATTGATGAAGCACTTACGAGTGTTTTTGCATTTAATATGTTAGCTGGAAATGGCTCCAACAGTTTACTTTGGTTGAACGACACTTGGACTCTTTGACAATCTATGTTTAATGAGACTAAGATGCTGTAACATCCCGAGTAAAATGTGGAAGAGCAGATCTAAAGGCTTAGGAAGGTAAGAATGATGGAGTGGATTTATCATGTGTGGCCTTCATTCCCTCCTCTCAACACTCTTCACCCAGCTACATTCACTGAAGAGCTCAAAGGACACTCCCTTTATATTGGTAAGGACAAAACCAAAATCTTAAGAAAGCTCTCTGGTTGCTGTCCTGCGTAAGCTAGTTATGAAAGTGGGAGATCTTTGGGAGGCCGAGACAGGCGGATCACGAGGTCAGGAGATCAAGACCATCCTGGCCAACACGGTGAAACCCCGTCTCTACTAAAAAATACAAAAAACTAGCCGGGCGAGGTGGCGGGAGCCTGTAGTCCCAGCTACTCGGGAGGCTGAGGAGGCTGAGGCAGGAGAATGGCGTAAACCCGGGAGGCGGAGCTTGCAGTGAGCTGAGATGCGGCCACTGCACTCCAGCCTGGGCGACAGAGCGAGACTCCGTCTCAAAAAAAAAAAGAAAGTGGGAGATGCTGTCATTAAGTGGACTTCCTGAATTTCAGTTGGATCCTGCAGTTGCAGATTTGCAGAGGCCAAGTGACATATCAGAACTTAACTGACAAAGACAGTGTGGACATATCACCAGCTTATTCCTTCTGTCCATCATGGTAGAAGGAATGAACTGGTAATGTGTTCACATTGTCTTTGTGACCATAACAGGCAGAAAGAATCAACTGGTAACTGGTATATTTTTACTGCCATATTATATTACCTGCAGATATCTTTAGGTGGTAAATTGATTACAGTGTATCTAGGAATGAAATACACAGATGGTTTACTAAAAATGTTACTCGATCTATAGTAAGAAAAGTTCAGGTCTGCTAGAAACCAAATGTTAGTTGACACAATGTATTGTCATAGCCTCTCACCTAGTTTTCATATGTAAGCCTGGAACTCCTTGATTGAAAGGGAGGGGTTAGGTTCATTTGAGGATAGAGACTGATACATTGCCCCATATATATGCTAATAAACTTTCCTTCAAGCCTTCTTCAAAAGGACTCGTAGCCATTTATTAGTTTGATTGTGCTATGGGAAAAAAGAAAAGCCCAGATCTTTTAGGAACTGTAGGCACTGGCTTAACTTCTAGGAACCCTAAGTACCAGTTGGTCCACCAGTCATATTAGAGGTTTAAGGCTGCCGTGTCATTGGTGAGCTACAAGTGGTGTGCTGCAGAAAGATGTAAGTTGGAGATATAAATTTGGATATATATCCTAATGGCTCTAAATACTATCCATATACTGATGGTACTTAGAGCCCTGATACTGGATGACATCACCAAAAATTCGCATAGATACAGAAAAGAAGTTCAAGCATGAAGCAAGGAGACATTTCAAATTATAGGAATGAATGATATGAGAAGGAACTATAAAAAAGAGATTGAGAGTCAGTGGCCAGAAATACAGTAGGGATAACAGGTGAAGGTGATGTCCGGGAAGCCATGGAAAGAAACATGTTTCTAAAGGGAGAATAAGCAGCTGTGTGTCACATGCTGCTGATCAGGCAAGCCCAAAAAGGGCCAAGAAATGACAACTGGATTTTAGCAAAGTGGTTACCAGGAGTAAAGGCATTTCAGAACAGTGACTAGTGTAGAAGCCTGACTAGAGTAGGTTCAAAGAAATGAGGGGATACATTCAAAACAGCAAGTACAGACAACTTTTTAAAAGAGTTATGCTATAGAGGAAAAAAGAAATAAGGCAACAGCTAGGAGAAGAAGTAGGGTTGGAGAGAAGGTTGTTTGTTGTTATTGTTGTAATACGGTAGACAGAATAATATTTTTTCTATGCTAAAGGAAATATTCCAAAAACAAGGGGGGAATATGATAATGCAGAGAGAAGTACTGTTTGACAATAGTTTTGAGTAGGAGAAAGGAATAAAATTTAATGCACAAATAAAAGGGTTACACTTAGCTCGGAGCACAGAGTTTATCCACAGAAATAGGAGAGATGATAGAAAATATTAGTACAGATTTAGGATACATAAAATTTTAATAATCTACAAACAAAATTTTTTGTTCCACTGGACACAGTAGTATGTGATTGTAATCCCAGCTACTGCAGAGGCCAAGGCAGAAAGATCACTTGAGTCCAGGAATTTAAGATCAACCTGGGCAACAGAAAGAGAACTCATCCCCTCCCATCCCCACCTCCAAAAGTGTTGGTTCCTTGAAAATACTTACTAATAGAACACTGGCAAAGTTTACCAACTGAAGAAAAATAATGATATGATAAGCAAAATTAGGAATAAAACAGGGGACATAATTTCTTTAAAAGGCTGCAGAGATTTCCAAGATAATAAAAGAATATCACAACCAACTCTCTGCCAATAAATTTTAAAATAAATTATAGAAAAATGTAACAGCAAAATTTTCTAATAAAGAAACAGAACATTAATAGTTCTATAACTTTTTTAAAAAAGTGAATCTGCATTTTAAAATATTTCCTACTAAATACACTCACACTTAATGATGAAGTAATTAAATCAATTTCTTTCAGACAAGGAATGAGAGTAAGACAACAAACTATCACATTTCTATTTATCATTGTACTGGTGAACCTAGCCAAAGCAGTAAGGCAAAAGAAAGAAACAAAAGTTATGAGAATCAGAAAGACAGTACACATAAATACTTTCAATACCCTGAGAAGCTATTATTGCCTATATAGATAATCTAAACAGAATCAACAGAATATAAAATAATTAATAAGAGGTTACTGGATTTATAAATGAATATAGAAAAATCAATTTCAGTTTTTACAAACAATCAGCAGTTAAAATCATTAATTTTTTAAAAAAATTATTCTAATAGTAATAAAATTATAAATACTTAGAAATGTATAAGACCTCTATGGAGAAAATTGTAACATACTTGAAAGACAGTAGAGACCTAAATAAATAAAGATATACTATATTCATGGTTCAGAAGACACAATATCATAAAGATGTCTTTTGTTTCCAAATTCATGTACAGTTTCAGTGCAACTGATCAAAATCTCAAAGGGTTAGCATGTATATTTGAGTAGGGTGGGGGTGAATGTGCAGCCATGTATATATAATTGAAACCTGATAGCTATTTCAAACATCAGTGTAGAAGTGCAAGGTATAATACCCAAAATAGTCTTAAAGAAAAGAATAATAATTGACAATAGATATTAAGGAAAAGATAATAAAAGTTACAACCTTAAAAAATCTTCGAAAGTAGCCTATGAGATTTTTTAAAACAACTTTATTGAGGTATAATTGAAGTACAATAAATAATACATATTTGAAGTGTACAATTGGCTAAATTTTGACATAAGTTTATACTTGTGAAACCACTGCCTTCCAAAAATCTTTTTGTCCCCCTTAGTAATGCTTCCTCATCCCATTTCTAGGTGCTCATTCGATCTACTTTGAGTCACTATGGATTTATTTTCATTTTTCTAGACTTTTAAATGAATGGAATTGTACATAATGTTGTGTTTCTGTCTGGATTTTTTTTTCACTGGAGATACATATATATATATATATATATATATATATATATATATATATATATATATATTTTTTTTTTTTTTTAAAGGACTCTTGCTCTGTTGCCCAGGCTGGAGTGCAATGGCATAATCAGAGGTCACTGTAGCCTTGAACCCCCTGGCTTAAGTCATCCTCCTGTCTCAGCTTCCTAAGTAGCAAGGACTACAGATTTGTACCACCACACCCAGCTAATTTTTCAATTTTTTGCAGAGACAGGGTCTCACTATGTTGCCCAGGCTGATCTTGAATTTCTGGCTTCAAGTGTGGATATAATTATTTTAAAACTATCCACATCATAGCAGGCATCAATAGTTCTTTCCTTTTTGTTGTTGAGTAGTATTCCCACATGAGATTTAAAATGGCAACCTCCTGAAAATACGGGAAAGCAAAGACCAGGAGGATGACCTCCCATCTTGGAAATTCTCATACCAATGGACCTTCATGAATTTTCCTACGTTGGTCCTGATTTTGCTGCCCTACTTCAGAAAGCTGTGGTTTTAATGAACCATATTGTTCTCAAAGAACCTGTTGCTAAAAACCTTTTTTCCTCTTCACAGATTTTGATTATTTAGCTGAAAAGAGTACATTGCTACAAAACTGTAGCTATGAATGTATTTTCCCTATGGGACATTTAGGCTTTGCTTTATTCTATTTTTATACATTGTGCCCCTGTGCACCAGCTAGCTGATATGAGATGTTGAAGACAATTAGGAGGTTGTGGGTAAGTCAGCTCTTGGTCAAGCTACTACAAGAAACGTAGTTCAAGGGCAAGTTGACTGATTTTCAGGAAAACAACAAAAGTAGTAAAAATTTCTAATATATATAATTTAATGTGTTCAGGAGCAGTCATGATAGTAGCTAAAATTCACTTGAATGTTGTCTATGTACTCAGCACTGTTATAAGCTTTACAGGTATTGTCTCATTTAATCTTTAAATCCTAATGAGATTGATGGTATCAATTATTCTTACTTTATACAGAGAAAACTGAGGCATGGTCAGTAAGGTCAGAGAATAAATGTCATAACAGAGCAAAGCCTAGAGACAAAATGACCAAGACATATATATCTTGGTGTGAATTCCAGCCCTGCCACTAAGTAGTGCCTGGTTTCTGTTCCAGCTAAGCAGATATCTGTAAAATAAATTTCATAAACTAACAGTACCAGCTCATATGGTTGTTGTATGGCTTAAGTGGTATAATAATGCTTGAAAAGTACTTAGCAGAAAGTCAGTAATAAACAGTAGCTATAGTAAGAATTATTATTATTATTACAATGACCAAGCAGTAATGCCTTCAACCATTATTACCCCGAGTCAATTACTCAAAAGTAAATTGTTTTTAAACCTAATAATAAAAAATGAGCTTACATCACTTCTAAATATTGGACATTTTGAAAGCATGGGAATTAATATTAATTCAAATGCACTCTGATTTTCTACCAGAAGTGTTGATTTATGCTATCGCTAAGTGTGTTTCCTGACAACATATTAAGACAACTCCTAATTTTCTTTAAAACACATCCAAAGAGAAACACACCTAATATTTTAATCCAGTGACAAATGTGTTTGCCACATGGGTATTATCTGAGAGTTAGCAATTAAACTCCTTGATCAACAATCCCTGCTTTACTTTGCTTAGTTCAGCCAACTCCCATTTCTTTTATTTTCCTCAGCACATAATGTGATAAATGTTCCCAATGCAACGTGCTTCACAGGGTAGCTGCGGGGTTGCCAAGGCACACACACAAAAAGTCTCACCAGGCAGAGATGAAAAGGAATGTAATATAGCAAGGCTGCCTATGACATTCTGGAATTCTTCATGGCTAGGGAATGCTTGGGGGCTTACTCTTGAATATGCAGTTAACCTCATTGTGATTTTTAGTGTGTGTCCCTCCCCATATATCTCAACATGACCAAAAAATTATAGACTCTTATCTTAGAGCATTTGGGGACCACCGACTTGCCACATGCCCTTGCATGCCACATGACAAAATTCACCTTGCCAATGCATCTCTCTCCATCCCCATGCCAGCTCAGGATTAGTGCAATGACCTTTCCTAATTAGATGGCACAAATTCCTATCGGGAGTCTTATTCTGAATTGTAGTTACCAGTCATATGACTGTAAGAAAATACTCCAGGCTGTTATCACCAGGCAGCAGGGGGAGAAAACCAGGGTAGCAATCCTCACTCTACAAAGCCGTCCTTGGCTCTTTGTAGCAGAACACAACTGGAAATACTGTCTGGCCTTGAGGGAAAATAAAGACAAGAACTTGGCTGTTACAGTTGTAGTCATCGAATCCTTCTGAAGTACCTACATGGAAGATTATTTTACTGATTTTGTTCTCTTCTTGGAAACAAGCAAGAGTTGGAAGCGGCCTTAGTCTAGACTTACCACTAGTTTGCATTAGGTTCATCATCCCAGTGATTTGCATTTAGGATCCAATGCATCATTTGCCTATCTCTCCTTCAGTAATACCCTCTCCTGCACACACAAACACCGAGACCCCAATACCATCTAGCAATACTGTGAGGACCCTTTTGTTTTCCATTCATTAAAAAGAAGTGTGCTCAACTCTGTACTCCCCTTAAATCCCTAGTTTCCCCATTCCCCTACCCCTCCCCTTGCACTGAATCCTTTTCAGTTAATGACCTTATCCTTCTACTCCACACAGAAAATTGAAGCCTTCCCAATGGATATCCTACACAGTTTGTGCATTGATGGATATTGTATCCTTCCACAATGAGAAATAGATGGCCTCTTTATTTGAACAGATAATCCCTCCACCTGTGCTATGAATCCTCTAAAAGTCCAGCTTTTTAAAGAACCTAACCTTATGAATTTCCCCGTCTCTTTATTTTGTCTTTTTGTCTTCAACCTTTTTTTTTTCTCCTGTGGCCTCCTTGCCATCAACATTTAAACATCCTCAAGCTCCCCTTCCTCTAAAAAGAAAAAAATCTCCTTCAACTCTTTTTCTCCTATAAGCTACCTCTTTCTGCATTTTTAATTCACTGGTACTACTTCTATTGTTGTCTTTCTCTCTGTTTCATTAGCTCCTTGCCTCACCACAAATCCCATGAAACAGGTCTTGTAATGTCACTAATGACTTCTATGTTATCAAATATAATTAGTTTAGCTCTGCTTACCTGGCTTCTCTATGGTATTCAACATATTCCTTCCTGCTTGAAACATGCTCTAGTCTTGATTCCAGGAAACTGGTCTCCTGATTTCCTCCTACCCCAGACATTTCCACCTCTTCTCAACTTTCCCAATTCTTTCTGCTCTATCTGACCAGTACATGATGGAGTTTTCCAAAACTTAGTTCTAGGTTCTCTTTTCATGTCAAACTCTCCCTAGATGATTTCAACTGTTCTACACAACGTCACTTACCAGAAATACGCTATTAAATACAAATTAACTTTTCTGCTAGCCTTCTATGAGGCCCACAACTATACTTTCAACTGCACATTCATCTTTATTCGCCTTTATTCCAAAGGCATCTTGACTCTAACTTGCCAAACCAATGGGGAAATCTCACTCTATTTTCCAAAAGTAGCTCTTTTAAGTGTTCTGCATCTAAAAGCACTAGTACCTATCTGTTTGTTTATACAAGAGACTAGGGAATTATTCTTCAGACTTTCTTCTCCCTTAACTGCCACATTCAACCAACCATTAGCTTCTCCCTAATAGGAAGAATCCCTGTTGCCCTCTGGTTGTGCTGTCCAAAAGGAACTTCTGGCCCTAGGAGAAAATAATATTGAAATAACACTTCTAGTTTTCATTCCACTGGTCCTCTCCATATCCTCCTCTTTTATGGGGAAAGGGAAGGTATTATCTTATTGGGGAGTTTAGAAGGAGCCAGGCCATTATGCATTCTCTCTCTTTCTCAGTTCATTCTCCAGCAGTCCTGAAAAAGTGGCTCTACAGAATGAAATCTTCCTTTAGAGGTTCATTTTGAATCCTAGGCTTGGACAAAAGGCATTAGGAAACAATTGGCCACACACTTAAGCTTCCCCGGAATGATATTGTTCATAGGTCCACTTTTTTCAATTGATTCCAAACTCAAAGGCTAGAGAAAGAAGATAAATTACTACCTGTAGAAGCTCACAGCATTGCTTTTGTCTTCTGAACACCTCTCATGAACACCAATAGTAAAAACCATCTTTACTGTCACTATCTTACTCCAAGCCTGCATCACGGCTCAATAAGATTATTAAATGGCTACTTTGCATACTTTCTCTTCTTTTCTTCTAATCCATTCTCTTAGATGCAGCCAGAGTGACCTTATCAAAACGCCAAGTGACATCACGTCACTCCCCTGATTAAAACTTCACTTTGTTTCCTGTTACTGTTGGGATGAAAGTTTTAAGTGTCCTGCATACAATGCCACATGTCATGCTCCATTTGAAACATTCCTCCTCTTGTTCATTGCATCCCAGAGTGCTCAAGCACTGCTTTTTTTGCTAGTTGGTCCTCCTTTTCCCTCACTCTTGACCAGGATGATCCCAGCATAGCCCAACAATCTCAAATTAAGCTTCATTTCCCAGAGATCCAATTAAAAGCAAGAAACTTGTTAACATTATGTACATTTTCTTTAGTGTCTTGTCCTTTTCTTTTGAGGTACTCAACACTATTTTATTTAATGTTAGTATTAATTAATATTATTCATCACTTCCAATCCCAACTGGTGCATTACTACAGCATTACCATTGCATGAGAGAAAGTAACTGAGACTCCACTGTCCCAGGCAGCCTTACTCCTACCAGAACAATTCTATGATAACCAAAAGAGAAATGCACCCTGGGAAAAGTGACACAGTTCATATGACTGCATGTTATAACATAATCTGGTATCCTCTGTCTGGTGGTGGAATTAATGGACAAAATAGGACTATGCACATACATATAAAATCAGATCAAAATAAGCTCATTAAAAATAGCCGTATTATAGAAGTTAACATTTTAATGATATATCTCATGATATAATAATAAACCATCCATTTATTTTTAATGATTGGAATCACCAAGTTGAAAGGGACTTCAAGATATTACTAATTTTTAAAAGTGATTTATATGGAAAAAATGTATAAATAAGCAGCATAGACAATGAAAGAATCTTTAAATTTGACTCCTGGCCTGGTGTGGTGGCTCACGCCTGTAATCCCAGTACTTTGGGAGGCCAGGCAAGTGGATCACCTGAGGTCAGAAGTTGGAGACCAGCATGGCTAACATGGTGAAACCCCATCTCTGCTAATAATACAAAAACTTAGCCGACATACTGGTGCATGCCTGTAATTCCAGCTACTTGAGAGGCTGAGGCAGGAGAATCACTTGAACCTGGGAGGCAGAGATTGCAGTGAACTGAGATCATGCCATTGCCTAGCCTGGGCAACAGCAGTGAAACTCTGGCTCAAAAACAAAACAAAACTTTGACTCCTGACTATGCCACCTTCTAGCTCTGTGACCTTAGGTAACTTGTTTAACCTCTTTCCTCCTCTATCTCCTTATTTGTTTTAAAGTGATAATAATAACTCAATGGTTGTGAAGAGTAAGAGTAAATTATATTTGTGATGCAACTAGCACAGATGAATAGTAAACACAGTAATTTCTAGATTTGTGAATTACATGAAATATTTTTATAAGTGATACATAATGCATATTACATTAAACATATAATTTTAATTATATTCAAGCACACATATAATTGATTTTGGTTATATATATATTCAAATATGTATTCAAAGTGCACATGTAATTGATTTAGGTATTCAGTGTATATTCAAGTACAATATAATTGATTTAGGTAAGACACAGGGATATGATGCTGCTTATTTTGTCAAATATTATGAGAAAATCCATAGAACACTATTACTTTAGAAAAAGAAAAGACAGGTTAACAGCAAAGAAGTAGATCTTTACATTTAAATTGAATACATTGAGCTTTATGGAGCATTTCTCCACGGAAGGATGAAAACCTGATCTCAGACTATTACGGGTTTGTGAGCTGCACTTGGAGACTCACAATTAAAGTAGCTATTTAATAAATATTACTTGAATCTAAACCTATGCCCTGATATCAGAACATTGAGTGACTAAATCATTGAGGACCAGTTCTTTCCTGGGCTCTTTTTTTTTTTTTTTTTTTTGGGAGGGGGGTGGACTGAGTCTCACTCTGTCCCCAGCCTGGAGTGCAGTGGCACGATCTTGGCTCACTGCAACCTCCGCCTCCGGGTTCAAGTGATTCTCCTGCCTCAAGCATCCCAAGTAGCTACAGGCGCAAACCACTACGCCTAGCTAATTTTTGTATTTTTAGTAGAGACGGGGTTTCACCGTGTTGGCCAGGCTGGTCTCGAACTTTTGACTTCATGATCCGCCTGCCTCATCCTCCCAAAGTACTGGGATTACAGGCGTGAGCCACGGCACCTGGCCTGCCTGGGCTCTTTAAGGTCTCAAGAGAAGACTCTCCTGTGCCTCATGGCACATGCAAATCCATAGGTTTAACTCTTCAAGTAAAGTTATGGTCATTTGTGTGTTTGGGTATGTGTGTTTTGTTTATTTGTTTGTTCATTTCAGAGGGAGTTTTGCTCTTGTTGCCCAGGCTGCAGTGCAATGGCGCAATCTCGGCTCACTGCAACCTCCGCCTCCCAGGTTCAAGTGATTCTCCTGCTTCAGCTTCCCGAGTAGCTGGCATTACAGCCACGTGCCACCACGCCTGACCAATTTTGTATTTTTAGTAGAGACTGGGTTTCTCCATGTTGGTCAGGCTGGTCTCGAACTCCCGACCTCAGGCGATCTGCCCACCTCTGCCTCCCAAAGTGCTGGGATTACAGGTGTGAGCCACTGCGCCCAGGCTGTTCATTGATTTTGATGGTAGAAAAGTATGCTTTTCTTTTGATTTGATAAATAATAATCACTTTTTCAGTTGTTTGGGAAAATTATAGCTAGGATATTTTACTCTGCCCAACTTTAAAAAATGGTTTGAAGGACTTTTAAAACTATGTATTAAGATCCTACATAATAAAACTGTAAATCTACCTACAGAATAGTTGAATTTCAAGACATTTTTTAAAAAACGGCCACGTGTGGTGGCTCGTGTCTGTAAACCCTGCACTTTGAGAGGCTGAGGCGGGCAGATCACGAGGTCAGGAGTTCAAGACCAGCCTGAGCAATATGGTGAAACCCCACCTCTACTAAAAATACAAAAATTAGCCAGGCATGGTGGCGCACACCTGTAGTCCCAGTTACTCAGAAGGCTGAGGCAGGAAAATCGCTTGAACCTGGGAGAAGGAGGTTGAGATTGTGCCATAGCACTCCAGCCTGAGTGACAGAGCAAGACTCCATCTCAAAAGAAAAAAAAAAAGGTTCCTCAGTGCTCTCATGGAATACAAATTGTATGACTTTTTGGAAAACAAGCTGGCAATAACACAGCAAAAATCTTAAATTATTTACACTTTCCAAAGCATCCTGTCTTTTCATATTTCATATTCCATATTTCAAATATGAAATTTAAATTCCAGTGCCCATAAATTAAGTTTTATTAGAACATAGCCAAGCTTATTTATTTATGTATTTTCTACAGTTGCTTTGGTGCTGCAACTGCACAGTTAAATAGCTGTGGCAGAAATTTTGTGGCCCACAGAGCCTAAAATACAGTACTCTCTCCTTGTCCATCTTTATCCATAGTGGATATGTTCCAAGTCCCCCAATGGATACCTGAAACCATGGATAGTACCAGACCCTATATACCCTATTTTTTTCCATACATTCATACTTATAATGAAGTTTAAGTTATAAATCAGGCACAGTAAAAGATTAACAACAATAACTAATAATAAAATAGAACAGTTAAAACAATATACTGTAATAAAAGTTAGGTGAATGTGGTCTCCCTCAAAATATTTTATCGTACTATATTTACCCTTCTTGTGATGATGTGAGTTGATAAAATGCCTATGTGATGAGATGAAGCGAGTGAATGACACATGCATTTGATATAAGTGGAAACTTCCAGAAATAATTCATAAGATTTAATTTGCCTGTTGTTCTAGGTAGGGTGATGTAATCTTGTGCCACCCCACTCTGTCCTGCTGGGATTGCCATTAGTCACGTGGTATCCCTCTAGGTTATCAGATGATTGACCATCACGGCATCCCAGTGTTTGTGTTCAAGTAACCCTTATTTTACTTAATAATGGCCCCAAAGTGCAAGAATTGTGATGTAATATTTTTGGACGTTAGTTGACTGTGGGTCACTGAAACCACAGAAAGCCTAACTGCAGATAAGTGGCGAATACTGCATTTACTATGTGGCTTTTTACAAAAGAAAAAAAAATTGCTGACCCCTGTCCTAGAAAATAGGGTTATTTCAGGCTGGTCTGCTCAAAAGTTCCTTGCTCCATGCCACGCTGACCCTGATATGTATATGGGAAGAAGGTGAAAGGCAACACATAAAAATGTTAACAGAGGAAAACTATCTTTGAGAGAACAGCAACTAGCCCATTTACTTAATATTTTTTGAGTGAGTGAATGCATATATGACTACTAATGGATAGAGAGGGACTCATGTGGAATGTTCTTAAGAAGTCCTGTGTCATCTCTCCCTTGCCATTATCTATGGTGAAGTAGCCACTCAGTGAAGAAGCCAACAATCACTTGAAGGGGCCTTTGGGTTCTTTACTGTGAGAGAATATCCTGGCTTAAGAATTTCTAGAGTCATGGAATAACAGAGAAAGAACCTTCTCTTATTGCTGTCTGGTTTCTGAGAAGGCTGTTCTGATGTTACTGTGTTAGATAAGCCAGTATGGTCATTGGAATGAACCACACTCAGACCAAGGGCTATGAAATAGGAACTTCTGGTATATTAACTTGTGTCTAGACTGGTGGCACTAGTCACATGTGGCTATTTAAATTTATTCAAATTAATTAAAATTATGTAAAATTAAAATGTTAGTCTTCAGCCAGAACAGACATATTTCAGGTGTTCAGTAGAACAAGCAACTGGTGGCTTCTATTGTAGATGGGATAGAATATAACATTTTCATCATCATAGAAAGTTCGATTGGGCAATGCTGCTCTAGACATTGGTACAACTCTTTCACGCAACTGCTGTTATAGTGCAGGAGTTGAGTATTTTTGTCTTAAGTCATAAGCGTGCTTCGTCAAATTCACTTCCTAACCCAGTGTTTTACATCACAGTACATCCCTGAATTTAGAAATCATTGATAGGAGATTTGGCTTCCAAACTTTTATTTTCTAAATTTCAAAAATCTGTGTGTACCTCTTTTGCTTAGGTTTGAGATCCAAAGATTAGGTGCACCTCCATGCCTCACATTAAAAAGACAAGGGCTGATTTTTCACAGAGTAGAGTTCTTATTATGTAATTTGACATACGAAGGCCTGTGGATGTACACTGCAATCATTTCTTTCTCTACTTCTCTGTAATGTGTTTAAAGCCTTTTAGGCTATGAATCAAGTAACTGATGAATGTGTACTGGCTTGCAACTTTACTTATAAGACTGTTCTCTACTCACAGTGCCTTTTATCCAAAGCTGAGAGTACTTTACATGTCCTTCCTTATTAGAACATCTCATTCTCCTGGATGGGTGACAGGGATTAAATCTGTTCACAGATGGGAAGACCAAGGGGAAAACAATTACAAGGACACTTTGTGACATTGACGATTCTAAGAACTGGATTTACTAAACCAACAATAACTGACCCAGTGCTAATAATGATGCTTTGAACTTTGAAGAACATTCCTCATCTAAACATTTTATAGGATTTTTTTTCCTGAAACTATTTTCTGAATCTGTAGAAAAGAGTAACTTTTCTTTTTCCCTTGCTTTTTTTCTTTACTTAGTAATTGTAAAAGTAGTAAATGCTAATTTGAAAACATTTAACAAGAGTAAAGAAGAAAAAATATCCAGGAAACAATTGTTTATTACTTCATTTTTTCATCCAAGTAATATTTGTTGAATGCTTACTACATGCCAAGCATCACCCTACTTGAAGACAACTTTCTCCTCTTGACCCTCTTGGTACTTATGTTTTTCCCAGTATACAAATCAGAGAGGTAGAACAAAGCAGTGGAAAAGCCATGCCCATCAGCATCACATCAACCTGGGTTCAAATTCTGGCTCTGACCCTTACTTGCTGTATGACTTTGGGTAAGTTATTTAAACACCCTGAACACAGTGGTTTGGCTCATGCCTGTAATCCCAGCACTTTGGGAGGCCAAGGCGGGCAGATCACCTGAGGTCAGGAGTTCAAGACCAACCTGGCCAACGTGGTGAAACCCTGTCTCTACTACAATTACAAAATTAGCCAGGCTTGGTGGCACATGCCTGTAATCCCAGCTATTCGGGAGGCTGAGGCAGGAGAATCGCTTGAACCTGGGAGGTTGGAGGTTGCAGTGAGCTGAGATCATGCCATTGCACTCCAGCCTGAGCAACAAGAGCGAAACTCTGGCTCAATAAATAAATAAATAAATAAATAAATAAACAAACAAACAAACAAACTCTCTGAGCTCCACTTCCTTATATGTAAAATCAGTATAGTAATAGCAGATCTACAGGTTTCTTAAAAGAATTCAAATAATCTTTGCTCCATTGGGAAGTATGTAAGCTATTTGGGACAGGGGCCCAAGAGCATGAGGTCTTTGCACAGTACCAATGTGGAGCAATACAAATCAGTAGGTTTACTTATTATTACTATTTTTTAATCATGAAAGGAAGGAAGGCAGGACCAGTGAATCGGGATATGGGCCACTGGACTTGGGGCCAAGATTTTCCAAGATCAAGAAAGGGAAGGCAGATATTTTCTTTCCCAGGCTACGCTTGTAAATTCCCAAGTATATCACCAACTATAAAGTACTCCATGTTAACACCATTCAGAGCAATGATTGTTAGGTTTTCAGGCAAACTTGTAGACTCAACACAGAAGAAGAGGTATGCAGGGCAAGTAGGGCTGTGTAATCTTAAATTATAGTGAGTTAAATGGGAGCCTTTGAGAAATGACTATGTTTATCCATAGTATTTGCAGGTCTCTCTTGCCAGCTTACATACTGCTGTCACAATGGGAATGAAGGAATCATGGAAGCTTCCATACAGCCTTGCCAATTCTCTTTTTTAGTAGGAAGCTGATTATTCAGTTTGGAAATAAACCCAGATTCCTTGTTTCTCTTTCTGCCTATTTTCCTCCAGTACTTTCTGATCATGTCACTTATAGAAGCTTTGCCAGAGGATAGAAAGGAACACGCTCAGGAAGTATTTAGTCAATGTTTCATTGTTTTCTGGTAACACAGATAAAAGTTATTTGGAAGACTATATTCCAAGACTATCCCTTACTCTTGATAATGCAAATTAGAGATCAATCAAAGCTCTAGTAAGATTATCTTGTTTTCTATACCAATACTCCACTCTTTAGAAGTGGACATTCAAGGACTAACCATCTCCTTTTTTCCTCATTACCATGGGTGAATTAAAATCTGGATGTAATGAAATTCTCTCAGAGGTTTTATATTTATTTTTAGCTAGACACATTGATCCCAAACTAGTTTTTAAAAATAAATTTAACTTTTGAACTGATGAGAACAATTTACAACATATTGAGCAACTTAGAGTTTTCATTGTGTAAGTCAACAATTAATATAGTTTAGTTTCCTGCCTTACTAGATTTTATAAAAAGTATAGTTGTTTGAAAATTTTTAAGAACATTATTTTCTAACCACCTTGCCACTATGCAATATTTATTGTTACTGTAGAGATTTTCTTTCCCCCTTAGCCCCAGCTTGAGATCATTTTATGCCCTAAAGCACATCACAGTATGCCCTGGAGCACATCTTGGGAATCAGAAGTGAGTCTTTAAATCACCTAATTTCACATCTCAGCAGCTTTGGTTTGGTCAATATCAGTGAAGAGTACACACTGAGGCAGAGGTTAAAAACACAAAGACAAAACTCCAAACTGAATGCAATAAACAACTTGCCTTCAAGTGGAAAAAGTCTATAATTTTGTTGATTTTGTCTTTCCTAAAATCTTTCTCAAAAGAGATGGTCACTTTCCTATCCACAAAACAACACCCTCCTCCCATCAAATTATTTTTTAAATAATTAGGCACTGTCTTTTTTACATGTGATTTGTCAAATAGAAGAGATATGTCTCTGGAATCAGCTTCTAAGTGATTTATCATTTCTGTTCTTTATTTGTTCAATTTGAAGATTATTGCTTTTCATACTGCCTGTGAGCCCTTCAGAATCCTTTAAAAAGGCTCAAATATACAGGTCCAACTGTGGCTAAATATATTTTCATTTTATTCTTAAAATTATAAAAGAATGTATATGACCTTTGGAGAATGACAAAAATTGCTATGTGATCTTCATTATCAGTTTAATTAGGAACAGCTTTTTCCATAAAATGGATTTACAAATACCCACTCCATAGGACAGTTGTGAAGTCTAAAGCAGTTCTCCTACGTACACTTCGCAGAATATTGCAGTTCATGTAAGAAGCACTCAAATATTCACTCTATAAGCAAAATTGAAGTTAGGTGAAGTTAGGTGCCTCTGAGGGAAAAACCTCAAGTTTTTCTGAGGTGTCCAGAAAACACTGTTTGGTTTTGGTTTTGGTTTGAGGTTCTGCTATATAGCACACATTAGGCTAGGTATTGAGCATTTAATTCTCTCTAGACTACAGCAATAGGGGCTGACTCCCAATTATCTATTCTACCCACAAATAATTGGCCCAAGCACTTAATGATTAATCCATACATCCTGTCTGTAATGGGTTCAGGAATAACTAATTCTGGGTAAAGAGGTATAGAGAAAATTTAGACAAGAGGACAACTGTTAAGAGATTGCCACATGATACAATAATTTTCCTCATATCTCTTGGTCATTTGGGGGCAAAAAGGTTAGCAATAAAGCAACTATCTTGCTACTAGCATGAAATAAAACTCATGAATGGGAGAGGGCACATCCTGATGACACCATTTAATTGCTGAAAAAACCAATCCTGGAGTATACCTGACTGCTGACCTTCTTAGGTATAAAATAATAAATGTCCTTGTTTAAGTTAGCTGGTGTTATTTTTATATTACTTGGACTTAACAGCAACAAGGAGATAGAAACAAAAACACCATTCTACCTAAAAATAGTGGCTTCCAAACTATCTCCTTGCTTCTACTCTTGCTTCTCATAGTCTATTTTCAGCACAATAGCCAAAGATCCTTTACACTCTTATCTTCCCCTGACTCAAAACCATCTAGTGGCCACCAGTAAACCTTAGAATATAATCCAAAATTATTATCAAAGCTTACAGCATCCAATACGATCTGACGTTTTCACTACCCCAGCATCACCTCTTTCCAGTCTGACCCTCTCTAGCTCAGCTAATGACCACAAAGGCCTTCTTTCTCCTTGAACAGCCATTTCTCATCTCAAAGACTTCATTCTTCCCTCTGCCTGAAATGTGCTTCTCTTAGTTTTACTTCATTCTATTCTCAGTTCAGTTATCTTCTCAGAGAGGCCTTTATCATCCTATCAACCAAACAGCTTGCATGCTCACCTAAACCCAGCTTTCTACTTCGTTTGCTATATTATTTACTTCATAGCATATATTACTCTCTACAATTGAATTGAAAGTAATGGCAAAAAAAATCTTCCACCTAACTAATATGTATTTGCTAACTTGATTTTATCTGTTGTCCACACTAAAAGGAAAACTTCATGAGGGCAGAGGCCCTGCCTACTTTGTTCACTCGTGTGTCTCCAGGGCCTTGTACAGTGCCTGGTGATGTAGTTTGGCTCTGTGTCTCTACCCAAATCTCATCTCAAATTGTATTTCCCATGTGTCAGGGAAGGGGCCTGGTGTGAGATAATTAGGTCATGGAGATGGATTTCCCTCTTGCTGTTCTCATAGTAGCAGGTGAGTTCTCACAAAATCTGATGGTTTAAAACTGTGTGGCTTCTTCACGCTCTCTCTCTCCTGCTCAGCCATGGTAAATATGTGCTTGCCTCCTCTTCGCCTTCCACCATGATTGTAAGTTTCCTGAGGCCTCCCAGCCATGCTTCCTGTTAAGCCTGTGGAACTTTGAGTCAACTAAATCTCTTTTCTTTAAAAATTACCCAGTCTCAGGTAGTTCTTTATAGTAGTGTGAAATGGACTAATACACCTGGCATGTAATAAGTACTCAATCAGTATTTGTTTAATGAATGGAAGGTAGAACTACTGTAGGGAGAGGAGTACCTCAAAGCCTGAGATAAATAGAAAAAGACTGTAAGAAGAAGCAAAGTAAATAGAAAAACAAGATATTCAGGGAGGCTGAGGGAGGTGGATCATGAGGTCAAGAAATCGAGATCATCGTGGCTAACATGATGAAACCCCGTCTCTCCTAAAAAATAGAAAAAATTAGCCGGGTGTGGTGGCGGGTGCCTGTAGTCCCAGCTACTTAGGAGGCTGAGGCAGGAGAATGGCATGAACCTGGGAGGCAGAGCTTGCAGTGAGTGCAGATTGTGCCACTGCAATCCAGCCTGGGTGACAGAGCGAGACTCTGTCTCAAAAAAAAAAAAAAAAGAAAAGAAAAAGAAAAACAAGATATTCAAAAGAAGCCTTGATTAAGTGATTAGAAAAATAAGATATTCAAAAGAAGCCTTGATGAAGTAATTAAAAATGGAAAAAGTACAAATAGAAACATGCAATACAAAACAAATGGCTATTAATATTGGTGACCAGAGGTCTAGGCCTGAGAAAATAAAAACTAATTGATGTTGCTTTGGTACAACAACAAATCTGAATATAAAGAGAAACATGTGACACGTAGTAAGCTAGTCTTCATCTTGGTCCAGTGGAGAAGTAAGCTCCACTGGCCCAGGAAGTCAAGAAGACCTGAAAGATCACAAATGTGAATTTAACTGTAGATAATAAAAAACTAAAATGTTTGAAATTGCATATGCCCTCACTTCTCTCTGGAAGAAAAATATGAAAGTGATATTAGCTTTGCCTCTAGTAAACTGCTGAAATCTTAGAGAAGCTTCAAAACATAGAGGAGCACAACCTCTAAAAAGTACCTCTTTACATAGTATTAGGATGCCCTGTGTGCTTTGGTATACACATAGAAAAAAATCAACAAATCCAAAAAAATAATAGGATATACAAGGAAAGAGATATGGAGCCACATGAAATGTAAAAAGCTATCTTTTCAATATAGCTGAAATTGAGTCTTAAAAAACTTAGAAATTAGTTGTATGGCAGTGAAAAAAAAAAGTGTTAGCTGTGATAGGAAGTAGCTAAAACTTGCTTGAAGGGAGTAACAAGATGCCACAACTTAGAAACACGTATTAAAAATATGTACAAAAAAGGTGTCAAGGAAGAGGTAAATTCAAAAACTTACAATATTGAAAGATTTCATTCAAATGAATGGCTGGCAAGAAAAAAGACAAAAGCAAAATTCTCATGGACTTCAAGCAATATGAAAACACTGAAGTTGGTTTTAAGGAAGTTTTCAATAATCTTTCTGAAGAGTTGGTGCTCCCAACCAGAGCGCATGATCTGTGACTCCACAGTTACACAAAAGTTTACCATTAAATCAAGGACAGCAGTATGATTATAAACAGATCAAGGGGGGACATGTATTAAGAACAGTAGTCTTCAAAAACAAACAAATAAACCTTAGAAAATGATATTTACCTGGCAGACTCAAGATGAGAAGAAAATAATAGAGCCATCTATGCTGACTGAAGATTCCTTAACTCTATCACTTGGTGCAGAGATCCTGGTCATCCTGGTTAGCCACAAGATTGGAGAATGAATTGTGAACAAAAGATAAAGAAGGCATTCCCAAAGGTAGTGCAATATTGAAAATTCTAATCTTTTTCTTCCAAGTAAGACACTTGAGGTTATTCTGACCAAAATAATAATAATGGTTAACATTTGTTGAGGGCATACTGTCTACCAGACACTGTCTTAAGGATATTACGTAAAGCATTTTATCTAACTCTTATAATGATATTATATTAGTCTCAATAGGATCCTTCAGAAAAACAACAAAATGACAACAGGAATAATTGCATAAAATGCACCAGAAATCTCAAGTGGCTGTAGTAATGTCTAACATGGCAGACAAGATGTAAAAACACACAAGGACAGTCATTTGGGAATGTGTTGCATATACCTGAGGCATAGCTTAGAGAGACAAGAGAAATAATTCAGCCTACTAGAAAAGATGGGAATTCTATAACTGGAGATACAAATGATAGTCTTTTCAAGGTAAGTACAACATTTTTTTAAAAAGGAAAATAAAAGAAATACTAACAAACATTGTTGATCCCTGTTGTATTTACATTGAATACTGGATATTCCATGGTATATGATTCTGCTCTGAAGGAAGTATCAAAAATTAAGGTAAAGCTAAGCGTACTAAAGCATGCTTTTTCTCTTCTTTGGAAATTTGTATAAACATTAACAAGAAATGTAACTTATTTTGTGTATGCTTGTTCTGGAATAAAGGATCATTCTAATCAGGACTTTGGTCTAATGAAGCAACTCTTTGCTGCAAGAACTGACAAAACTGAAATGTAGCATTACTTCCCAATGATATACAGGAAAATAATAAACAGGGTGACACAGGCTTTCAAACTGTGCTAAAAAGGGTACAGAAGAGGCCGAGACGGGCGGGTCATGAGGTCAGGAGATCGAGACCATCCTGGCTAACATGGTGAAATCCCGTCTCTACTAAAAATACAAAAAATTAGCCAGGTGAGGTGGCGGGCGCCTGTAGTCCCAGCTACTCGGGAGGCTGAGCCAGGAGAATGGCGTAAACCCAGAGGAAGGGCTTGCAGTGAGTCGAGATCCCGCCACTGCACTCCAGCCTGGGCGACAGAGCAAGACTCCGTCTCAAAAAAAAAAAAAAAAAAAGGGTACAAAAGTGTAACCAGGTAGCGATTGGAGGACCGTACCTCTGAACACTTGGTAATATGTTGACAAGACAGTTGTTAAGACCATAATAAAAAAAATTATATGTATTAAGAAGAGCACAAGGGAGGAGGAGGTGGAGCAAAATGGCTGACTAGAACCCTCCAGTGATTGTCCCTTACTGCATGAACACCAAATTTAACAAATATCCACACAAGAAAGCACCCTCATACGAATAAAAAATCAGGTGAGTAATTACAGTACCTGGTTTTATCATTACATCAAGAAAAAAGGCACTGAAGAGGGTCTTGAATTGCCTACACCACTCCTCCCATATCCCCTGACATCACAGCATGACATGGAGAGAGAATCTGTGTGCTTGGGGGAGTGAAGTGATTGTGAGACTTTACATTGCAACTCAGTACTGCCCTGTCACAGTGGAAAGCAACGTAGGGCAGAATTCCACCAGTTCCCATGGGGAGAGCATTTAGAGAAACCCTAGCTGGAGGGGAATTAACCATCCCAGAGGTCAAACCTGAGTTCCCACTAGCCCTACCACCATGGGCTAAAGTGCTCTGGGGTTCTAAATAAACTGGAAAGACAATCTAGGCAAAAAGGACTGTAATTCCTGGGCAAGTCCTGGTGCTGTGCTGAGCTTAGAGCTGGTGAACTTGGGGTGCAGGTGACTCAGTGAGACACCAGCTGGGGCAGCCACAGGAGTGCTTACATAACCCCTGCACCAACTCCAGGTAACTCAGCTTGCAGTTCCAGGAGGAGATGGAAGAGTAAAGAAGACTTTGTCTTGCAACTTGGATACCAGCTCAGCCACAATAAAATAAAAGCACCAAGTAGAGTCCTCAAGACTCCATTCTAAATCGTAGCTTCAGCATGACATTTCTAGACCAACCCTGGGCCAGAAGAGAACCAACTGCCCTGAAGGGAAGGACTCAGTCCTGGCAGAGTTCATCACCTGCTGACTAAGAATTCACCACCTGCTGACTAAAAAGCCTTTGGGTCTTGAATAAACATTAGTGGTAGCCAGGCAATAGTTACCATGGGCCTTGGGCAAGACCTAAAACCTTGCTGGCTTCAGGTGTGACCCAGCATTTTTCCAGCTGTGGTGGCCGTAACCCCTTTTGTTTAGGGAAGGGAGAGGGAAGAATTAAAAAGACTTTATCTTGCAGTTTGAGTTCCAGCTCAGCCAAAGTAAAATAAAGCACCGAGCAGATCCCCAAAGATTCCAGTTCTAGGCCTTGGCTCCTGGAGGGCATTTCTAGACCCACCTTGGGCCAGAAGGGAATGTGTTACCCTTGTAGAAAAGGCCCAGGTCGGGCAAGACTCACCACCTTCTGACTAAAGACCCCTTGTGCCTTGAATAAACATCAGTGGTAACCAGGCAATACTCACCACAGACCTGGGATGGTGGTGGCCATGGAGAAAGATTCCTGCTTGAGAAAAGGACAGGGAAAAGTAAAGTGGACTCTTGCAACATGGGTACCAGTTTCACCCCAGCAAAATAAAGTACTAAGCAGATTCCTAAAGTCACCAGTCACCGGCCATAGCTCCTGAATGGCGTTTCTAAACTCACTTTGGGCCAGAAGGAAACCTGCTGCACTGAAGGAAAAGACTAACTTTTGGCTGAATTAATAACCTGTTGATTAAAGAGCCATTGGGCCTTGAATAAACATCAGTGGTAGCCAGAAAATAGTCACCACAGGCCTTGGGTGACACTCAGTACTGTGCTGGATTCAGTTGTGACCCAGCACAGTCCTGGTGGTGGTGGCCACAAGGGTGCTTGCTTCACAGCTCCCCCAAATGCAGGCAGCTCAGCATGGAGAGAGAGACTCCATTTGTTTGTGAAAAAGTAAGGGAAGAGAATAAGAGACTCTGCCGCATAATCCAGGGAATTCTCATGGATCTTACCTAAGACAACCAAGGTAGTACCTCTATGAGTCTCCAAGAGTCGCAGTGTTACTGGGCTTGGGGTGTCCCCTAATTCACTTATGGCAATTCCCTTTGAATAGTTGGAAAGTCTTCTCAAGAAGGATGGGTACAAACAACCCCAGACTTTCAAGACTACAATAAACACCTAACTTTTCAGTGACTCTTCAGTGCCCAGACACCACTGAACATCCAAAAGCATCAAGACCATCTAGGAAAATATGACATCACCAAACATACTAAATAAGGCAACAGCAATCAGTCCCAAAGTGACAGAGATATGTGATCGTTCAGAGAATTCAGAATGGCTGTTTTGAGGATGCTCAATGAAATCCAAGATAACACAGGGAAGGTATTGTCCTATCAGATAAACTTCACAAAGAGATTGTAATAATTAACAAGAATCAAGCAGAAATTTAGAAGCTGAAAAATTCAACTGATAAACTAAAGAATACATTAGAGTCACTCAACAGCAGAATGAACAAGCAAAAGGAAGAATTAGTGAGTTTGAAGCAAGCTATTTGAAAAATATACAGTCAGAGGAGTCAACAGAAAAAAGAAAAAAATATAATGAAGCTTGCCTTCAGGCTCTAGAAAATAGCCTCATAGAGGCAAATATGAGTTATTTGCATTAAAAAGGAGGCAGAGAGAGAGAGATCAGGGTAGAAAGTTTATACAAAGAGATAATAATAGAGAACTTTTCAAACCTAGAGAATATCAATATTGAAATATAAGAAGGATATGGAACACCAAGAAGATTTAACACAAATAAGACCACCTCAAGACACTTAATAATCAAATTCCTAAAGGTTAAGAATAAAGAAAGGATCCTAAAAGCAGCAGGAGAAAGAAAAAAAATAACATATAAAGGACCTCCAATATGTCTTGCAACAGATTTCACAATGGAAACCTTACAGACCATGAGAGAAGTGCATGATGTATTTAAAGTGCTGAAGGAAAAAAACTTTTATCATAGAATAACATATCCATTGAAGATATCCTTCAAACATGAAGGAAAAATAAAGGCTTTCCCAGACAAAAGCTGAGGAATTTTGTCAACACCAGATCTGACCTACAAGAAATGCTAAAGTGAACTGTTCAATCTGAAAGCAAATAACATTAATGAGGACTAAGAAATAATCTGTAAGTACAAAATTCAATGGTAATACTAAGTACACAGACAAATACAGAATATCATAACACTTTAATTGTAGTATATAAATTACTCATATCTTTAATAGGAAGTCTAAAAGACAAACCTATCAAAAAATAATAGCTACAACAAATTATAAAGACATATTCAGTATAATAAGATATAAACATAAATAACAACAAATTAAAAACTGGGGAGGATGAAGTTAAACTGTAGCGCTTTCATTATTTTTCTTTTTGCTTGCTTGTTTGTTTTTGCAATTAGAGTTGTCATCCATTTAAAATAATGGGTTATAAGATGTTATTTGCAAGCCTCGTGGTAACCTCAAATCAAAAAGCCTGCAACAAAAAAATTTAAAAAGCAAGAAATTAAAACATACCACCAAAAGAAACAGCTTTCATTAAAAAAAAAAGACAGGAAGAAGGAAGAAAAGATCACAGAATAACAAGGAAACAAATAACAAAATGATGGGAGTCAGTCCTTACTTATCAATAATAACATTGAATATAAATGATCTAAACTCTCCAAGCAAAAACACAGAGTGGCTAAATGGATAAAGAAACAAGACCCAATGAACTGTTACCTACAAGAAACACACATCATATATTTTCAATCTTGAAAATAAAAAGGGTGAAAAAAGATATTCCATTCAAATGGAAGCCAAAAAGAGCTGGAGTTGCAATACTTATATCGAACAAAATAGACTTCAAGACAGAAACTATAAGAAGAGACAAAGAAGGTCATTATATAATGGTAAAGGGGTGAATTCACCAAGAGGATGTTAACAATCCCAATACTGGAACACCCAGATGTATAAAGCAAATATTATTAAAGCTAAAGAAAGAGGTAGACCTCAATATAACAGTAGACTTCAACACCTTGCTTTCAGCACTGGACAGGTTATCCAGACAGAAAGATCAACAAAGAAACATCAGACCTAATCTGCAGTATGGACCTAATCTGCAGTATAGACCAAATGGATCTAGTAGATATTTATAGAACATTTCATCCAATGGCTGCAGAACACAGATTCTTCTACTTAACACATGAATCATTCTGAAGGATACAGCATATGTTAGGCCACAAAACAAGTCTTATGACATTTTTTAAAAATTGAAAACATCATATCTAAACATAGTTTAGATATTTGTCACTGCCCAAATCTCATGTTGAATTGCAACTCCTAATGTTGAAGGTGGGACCTGATGGGACGTGTTTGGATCATGGGGGCAGATCCCTCATGAATGGCTTGGGCCACCCCTTTAGTGATAAGTGAGCTCTATTCTAAGTTCACATGAGATCTGGTTGTTTTAAAATGTGTGGCACTTTCCCACCTACTCTCTCTCTCTCTTGCTTCTGTTTTTGCCATATGATGGACCTGCTCCCCCTCTGCCTTCTGGTATGGTTATAAGAATCCTAAGATCCTCATCAGAAACTGAGCAGATGCTGACACCATGCTTCCTGTATACCCTGCAGAATCTTGAGCCAATTAAACCTCTTTTCTTATAAATTACCCAGTCTTGGATATTTCTTTATAGCAATGCAAGAATGGCCTAATATAATCAAGTATATTTTCTGACCACAATAAAACAAAAGTAGAAATCAGTAACAAAAGGAACTTTGGAAACAATATGAACACATGGAAATTAAACAATATACTCCAGAATGACCACTGAGTCAATGAAAAAATTAAGAGGGAAACTTAAAAATTACTTGAAACAAATAAAAATAGAAAAACAACATACCAAAACTCATGGAATACAGTAAAAGTAGTACTAAGAGGAAAGTTTGTAGCAATAAGTACTTCCATTAAAAAACAATAAAAATTCAAATAAACAACCTAACAATGCATGTTAAATAACTTTAAGTAAAGATTCAGAGCCAAGATGGCTGACTAGACATAGCCAGAAAGAATATCTCCCATTGAGAGACCAGGACATTGGGAAGACTGACATTCTAAACAGCTCTTTGGAGGGAAGGCATCGAGAGTGGACAGAGGGAGGACACAGACCCTAGACTGAAGCAGGGAGGAAGCTGGAAACCCTGCACCCAGCTGCCAAGCACTGAGACTTATTCCTGGTTCCCAGCAGCTCCTAGGTGAAGGGGTGAGTTAAGCAGGTAAGAAGTGGCCCACTTATGTCACAGTCCTCCAGAATTCTAGTTACAGGAAACCTCTCACCCCCAATGGACACTTGAGCTGGCCAGCAGAGCTGCTTGAAGAGGGAATACCTCAATCAGAAAGAAAAGCACATTAATGAGCAATAAGAAATCATCTGAAGGTACAAAACTCACTGGTAATAGCAAGCACACAGAAAAGCACAGAATATTATACCACTGTAATAGTAGTGTGTAAATTACTCTTATATTATAGAAAGACAAAACAATCAACCAATAAAAAATAATAACTGTAACTTTTCAAGATACAGACAACACAAAAAGACAAGGTGAAACAACAAAAAGCTTTAAAGCAGGGTGAAAAGGTGAGAGTTGCTGTTGGTTTTCTTTTTCCTTGTTTGTTTGTTTAGGCACTCAGTGTTAAGTTGTCATCAGTTTAAAATAATAGGATATAATATGTTATTTGCAAGCCTCATGGTAACTTCAAATCAAAAAGCCTGTAATAGAAAACAATTAAAAACAAGAAATTAAAACATACCACCAGAGAAAATAGCTTTTACAAAAAGGAAGACAGGAAGGAAAGAAAGAAGGAAGAAAAGACCACAGAACAACAAGAAAACAAGTAACAAAATGACAGGAGTCAATAATATCACTGAAGTAAATGGAATAAATTCTCCCATCAAAACACATAGAGTGGCTAAATGGATAAAGAAACAAAACCCAGTGATCTGTTGCCTACAAGAAACACACTTCACACACACAAATACATATAGACTAAAAATAAAAGGATGAAAAAATATATTCCATTCCAATGGAAGCCATAAAAGAGCAGGGGTAGCTATACTTATATCAAACAAAATAGACTTTGAGACAAAAACTGTAAAAAGAGACAAAGTAGGTCATCATGTAGTAATAAAGGAGTCAATTCAAAAGAGGATTACTAGAGCCAATGATACATACAGACCATCAATACAATAATAGCTGGAAGCTTCAATACCTTGCTTTCAGCATTGGACAGATTATCCAGACAGGAAATCAACAAAGAAACACTGGACTTAATATGCACTATAGAACAAATAAACCTAATAGATATTTACAGAATATTTCATCCAATGGTTGTAGAATACACATTCTTCCCCTCAGCACATGGATCATTCTCAAGGATAGACCATATGTTAGGTCACAAAACAGGTCTTAAAACATTCAGAACAGATGAAATAATATCAAACATCTTCTCTGAACACAATAAAATTTACAAATCAATAACAAGAGGAATTTTGAAAACTATGCAATACAAACACATGGAATTTAAGCAATATGCTCCTGAACGGCCAGTATGTAAAGGAAGAAATTAAGAGGGAAATACAAAAATTACTTGCAACAAATGAAATATTAAATGCAACATACCAAAACTTATGGGGTACAGCAAAAGCAGTACTAAATAGGAAATTTATAGGCATAAGTGCCTACATCTAAAAATAAGAAAAAATTCAAATAAATAACCTAATGATGCATCTAAAAGAACTACAAAAGCAAGAGCAAACCAAACCCAAACTAGTAGAAGAAAAGAAATATTTAAGATTAGAGCACAAATAAATAAAATTGAAATGAAGAAAACAATAAAAAATCAATGTAAAGGTTTATTTGAAAGGTAAATAAAATTGATAAACCTTTAGCCAGACTAACTAAGAAAAAAAGGGAGATGATCCAAATAAGTAAAATCAGAGATGAAAAAGGAGACATTACAATGGATGCCCCAGGAATTCAAAGAATCATTAGTGGCTACTATGAGAAACTATCTGCCAATAAATTGGAAAATATAGAGGAAATGAATACACTCCTAGGCACATACAAACCTACCAATATTGAACCATGAAGAACTCCATAACCTGATCAAACCAAAAACAAGTAAAGAAATCAAAGCCATAATAAAAATCCAGTAAAAACAAGCCCCAGGAGTGGCTGGGCATGGTGTATCATGCCTATAATCTTAGTACTTTGAGAGGCCAAGGTGGATGGATCATTTGAACCCAGGAATTCTCAATCATGACCAGTATGGGCAACATGTCGAAACCCTGTCTCTCCTAAAAATACAAAAACAGCCAGGTGTGGTGACATGCACCTGTAGTCCCAGCTACTTAGGAGGCTGAGGTGGAAGGATCGTCTGAGCTTGGGTAATTGAGGCTGCAGTGATCTGAGATCATGCCACTGCACTCCAGCCTGGGAAATGGTAATGAGATGATCTAGAAAAAAAGAAAAAAAGAAAAAGAAAAGAAAAGAAAAGAAAAGAAAAGAAAGGGAGGAAGGAAGGAAGGAAGGAGAAAAGAAAAGAAAAGAAAAGAAAAGAAAAGAAAGAAAAGAAAAGAAAGAAAAGAAAAGAAAAGAAGAGAAAAGAAAAGAGAAAAGCCCATGATGCAATGGCTTCACTTCTGAATTCTACCAAACATTTAAAGAACTAATACCAATCATACTCAAATTAATCCTAAAAATAAAGGAGAAGGAAATACTTCCAAACTCATTCTATGAGGCCAGTGTTATCCTGACACCAAAACCAGATAAACACAAAACAACAAAAGAAAACTATAGGCCAACATCTCTGATCAATATTGATGCAAAAATTTTCCATAGAATACTAGCAAACTGAATTCAATAACACATTTTTTAAGTCATTCATCATGACCAAGTAAGATTAATCACAGGACAGAAGGATGGTTTAACAAACACAGATCAATCAATGTGATAGACCATATCAACAGAATGAAGAATAAAACCATATGATCATTTCCACTGATGCTAAAAATCATTTGATAAACTTCACCATTCCTTCATGATAAACAAAAACCCCTAGGATTAGAAGGAACATAACTCAGTACCATAAAAGCCATAAACAAAAGACCCACAGGTAGTATCACACTGAATGAGGAAAATCTGAAAACCTTTCCTCTAAGATCTGGAACATGACAAGGATGTCAACTTTCACCACTGTTATTCAACAAATAGTAGTGGATGTCCTACCTACAGCCATCTGAAAAAAGAAATAAAAAGCACCCCAATCGGAAAGGAAGAAGGCAAGTTATTCTTGTTTGTAGATAATATGATCTTCTATTTGGAAAAACCTAAAGACTTCACCAAAAAGCTGTTAGACTGATAAACAAATTCAGCAAATTTGCAGGATACAAATTCAACATACAAAAATCAGTAGCATTTCTATATGCCAACAGTGGACAATGTGAAAAAGAAATAAAAAAGTAATCCCATTTACAATAACTGCAAATAAAATAAGATACATAGGAATAAACTTCATCAAAGAAGTGAAAGATCTCTACTATGAAAACTACAAAACATTGATTCAAGAAACTGAAGAGGACACCAAAAAAAAAAAGGAAAGGCATTTTACACTCATGGATTGTAAGAATCCAATACTGCTAAAATGTCCATACTACCCAAAGCAATCTACGGATTCAAGGCAATCCCTATAAAAATGCCAATAACATTTTTCACATAAATAGAAAAAAATGCGAAAATTTATATAGAACCACAAAAGACTCAGTATAGCCAAAGCCATCTAGAGCAAAAAGAACTAAACTGGAGAAATCACACTACCTGACTTCAAATTATTCTACAGTGCTACAGTAACCAAAACAGCATGGTACTGACATAAAAACAGACACACAGATCAATGGGACAGAATAGAGAACCCAGAAATGAATCCATACATCTGCTTTGTTTAACTTATTTTCAACAAAGGTACCAAGAACATACACTGGAGTAAAGACAATCTCTTTAATAAACGGTGCTGGGAAAACTGAATATTTATATGCAGAAGAATGAAACTAGACCCCTGTACCATGTACAAAAATCAAATCAAAATGGATTAAAGACTTAAACCTAGGACCTCAAACTATGAAACTATTACATGAAAACTGTGAAAAAACTCTCCAGGACATTGATCTGGGCAAAGACTTCTTGAGAAATACAAGCAACAGGCAAACAAAACAAAAATGGACAAATGGGATCATATCAAATAAAAAAGATTCTGCACAGCAAAAGAAACAATCAACAATGTGAAGAGACAACCCATAGAATTAGAGAAAATTTTTGCAAACTATTCATCTGACAAGGGATTAATAACCAGAATATATAAGGTGCTCACACAAATCTATAGGAAAAAAAATCTAATAATCTGATTTAAAAATGGGCAAAAGATATGAATAGACCATTACTCAAAAGAAGACACAGAATGGCAAACACGTATATGAAAAGGTGCTCTACATTACTGATCATCAGAGAAATGTGAATCAAAACTACAATGAGATATCATCTCACCCCAGTTAAAATGGCTTTTATCTAAAAGATAGGCAATAACAAATGCTGATAAGGATGTGGAGAAAGGGGAATTCTTGTACACTGCTGGAGGGAATGTAAAGTAGTACAGCCACTGTGAAGCACAGTATAGATGTTTCTCAAAAAGATAAAAACAGAGCTACTATATGATCCAGCAATCCCACTGCTAGGTCTATACTCCAAAGAAAGGAAATGAGTATATCAAAGTGATATCTGTGCTTCCGCATTTATTGCAGCACTATTCACAATAGCTATGGTTTGGAAGCAACTTAAGTGACCATCAACAGATGAAAGGATAAAGAACATGTGGTACATATATACAATAGAGCACTCAGCCATAAAAGCGAATGAGATCTTGTTATTTGCAACAACATGGGTTAACCTGGAGGATGTTATGTTAATTGAAAAAAGTCAGGTACAAAAAGACAAACTTTGCATGTTTTTACTTATTTGTGGGAAATAAAAATTAAAACAATTGAACTCAGGGAGGTAGAGAATAGAAAGATGATTACCAGAGGTTGGGAAGACTAGTAGGAAGTGGTGTGAAATGGGGATGGTTAATGGGTACAAAATTATAATTAGATAGAATGAGAAAGACCTGGAACTTGATAGCACAACAGGGTGACTACAGTCAGCTATAATTGTTTTGTACATTTCAGAATAACTGCAGGAGTACAATTGGATTTTTCATAACTAGAAAGAAATGATGAATGCTGTAGGTGACTGAAACACCATCTACCCTGATGTGATTATTACACATTATATGCCAGTGTTAAAATATCTCATGTACCCCATAAGTATATACACCTATTATGTACCCATAAAAATTTAAAATGTTAAAATTTTTAAAAAGAAAAAAAGAACAGCACAAGGACTACGAGATATATTCAGAAATTTGTCAGAGTGGCCCCTACCTCTCTATCCATAGGCTAGATCCACCTAAAATGAGCACTTAAATTAGCATTGGCTGATGGTCTGTGTGAGCTTGGACTGACTGGATGACTAGCTGTGTAACCTGGGGCAATTTATATAACCTTTCTGGAATTCAGTTTTCAGCTTATATAGATGAGAAAACTATATAAGCCAGGAATTACATTGGTTGATCAGAGATGTTGCTTCCCATTCAGAAAACAATTCTGAATTGACTTCCAGCAAGAACTGGAAGAGTAACCATTGCAGGAAAGACCAGGAAATAACCAATAGGGCAAATCTCAGTGAAAAAGTCCAACTGCTGCAAAGATAGACAATTTCAGGACAAATATTTCTGTGCCACATGGTAGGTCTTTTGCAAAAGTGACTTGTTGAATTTCAGAAATTCAGTTTAAAAACTATTATGAGATTGTATGAGTCAGGGCTCTCTAAAGGGATAGAACTAACAGGATATATATACATATGAAGGGGAGTTTATTAGGAGAACTGACTCACATGATCACAAGGTGAAGTCCCACAATAGGCCGTCTGCAAGCTGAGGAGCAAGGAAACCAGCCCGAGTCCCAAAACCTCACAAGTAGGGAAGCCAACAGTGCAGCCTTCAGTCCGTGGCCAAAGGCCCAAGATCCCCTGGCAAACCACTGGTATAAGCCCGAGAGTCCAAAAGCTGAAGAACTTGTAGTCTGATGTTTGAGGGCAGGAAGCATCCAGCACGGGAGAAAGATGAAGTCTGGAAGACTCAGCAAGTCTCTCTTTCCAACTTCTCCTGTCTGCTTTATTCTAGCCACACCGGCAGCTGAAGAGATGGTACCCACCCAGACTGAGGTTGGGTCTGCCTTGCCCAGTCCACTGACTCAAATGTTAATCTCCTTTGGCAACACTCTCACAGACACACCCAGGAACAATACTTTGCATCCGTCAATCCAATCAAGTTGACACTCAATATTAACCATCACTGAGATGATGAATATCACAGTCATAGTTTTGAGTACCTGTGAATTTTATGTGTTTACCAGTTTTAAGAATTATCCCCCAAGCCCCAGGATAGTCTTCCTTTAGCCTTAGGTTACCATGATGATATAGCAGCTTGAGACACAGGTTCTTCTCACAGCAATAACAAGATCTATTCAAGCTTTAACTGTTTTCACACACGCCACTGTTTTGGCCATTATATAGTTTGGATAATTGTCCTTCCAAATCTCATGCTGAAATTTGATCCCCATTGTTGGAGGTGGGGCCTAAAGGGAAGTATTTGGGTCATGGGAGTGAATGCCTCATGAATACTGTGGAGCCATCCTCATTGTACTGAGTGAGCTCTCACTCCATGAGTCCCTGCAAGAGTTTCCCCCTACCTTTCCGGAGAGCTGGTTGTTGAAAAGAGCCTGGCACCGCCCCCTCTCTCTTGCCATGTGATCTCTGCATAGTGTGGTTCCCCTTCGCCTTCTGCAATGAGTGGATGCAGCCTGAAGCCCTCACAACAAGTGGATACTGGTGCTGTGCTTCTTGTACAGTCCACAGAACCAAATAAACTTTCTTTCTTTATAAATCACCTAGCCTCAGGTATTCCATTAAGCAACACAATGGGACTAAGACGACACATGAGATAGGGTCTATCAGCTCCAATCAACTAGATGGCTGAAGAGCAGCTCCAACAAGAAGAATGCTTCCCTGGAAAGGTATTGTTTCTGTTTGCCCAACATCCTTTCATTACAGCATCATTTATCTCTAATGGCATGAAGTCGTGAAGTGGTTTCAATGGCAGAACCCTGCCCCCTTAACTTCAGAGTCCATTTATTTTTTTTTCTTCTGGGAATTTGAATCTTTATTGGAAACATGCAGTTGCACGAGGCAGTTAAAAGAAGTCCTCCAATTGAGTGCCCTGGAAGGAAATATACAAACTTTCTCTTTGGTTTTCCAGCTCTTCCTTGACTCTATGAGCTACTTTGTGCCTAAACTAAACAGGGTCAGTTTCACTTGCTTTCAGACGAAGAATCCTGATGCCAAAATGCAAAAGTGGTGGTCTTTCCAATCAAGTTTCTTGAAAGGAAATGTCAAGATTGTGTTGCATTCCCTAGTCATTTGCTAAGGGGGAGAAAAGAGTGACTCAGAACTAGAACAGAAACCATCTGGCTTAACAAATTTTCCTAATGAGAAAACAATTCCAACAATAAGAGACTGATTGGAGATCACACAATTAGTAATTGATAGACCCAGATTCAAAACACCTGATGATTAAGTCTGGTGCTTTTCTCTAACTATCAACATTTTTAATGGATAATTCACAAAATGAGTAATTATCTAATAATTGAATGCAGACTCTATTTCTAACATTAAAAAAATGTATCTCTCTATAACAGCGGTTACTTTGTTTTTCAATGTTTTAACACGTCCATGCAGTTTAAAAATGTATTTTTTAAATGCAGTATAGATGTTTCTCCCACACCTGCCCCACCTGTCCTGTCCCTTTCTATCCTAAGGTAACAACATTTATTCATTTCTTGTGTATGCTTCCAGGGTTTTATTATGCAAGTAAAAATATATATGTTTCCTTCTTTTTTTTTTTTCTTCTAAGTCAGGGTCTCATTCTGTTGCCCGGGCTAGAATGCAGGGTGCAAACATGGCTCACAGCAGCCTCAACCTCCCAGGCTCAAGCAATCCTCCTGCCTCAGCCTCTTGAGTAGCTGGGACCACAGGTGTGTGCCACTACACCTGGCTACTCTCACTTTGGCCTTCTAAAGTGCTGGGATTACAGGCCTGAGCCACCATGCCCGACCTGTTTCCTCCTTCCTTACACCAAAAGGAGTATATCCTACATGCCTTTATGCACCTTACTTTTTTAACAAGAACTTTTATAAATTTTCCACATCATTACATGAAGAATAGTCTTACTTTTGCTGGTGCATTATATCCCACTATATGGACATATATTTATTTAAGACCTCCACAGTTGATGGATATTTAGGTTATTTTCAGACTTTTGCTGTTCAAACAATACCCTTGTAAATAACATCATTTCATAGCTAAGCAGTATTTCTGTGGAACAAATTTCCAGAAGTGTATTTGCTGAGTCAAAGCAGATGTATGAATTTGAAATTTTGATAGATATTAACTAAGTGCCTGCAAAGGGTTCATGTAGGTTTGTATGCTACGCCCATGAATCATCAGACCTGTTTCCCCACAGTTTTGCGAACAGTATATTACAAAAACAGTAATTGTCCAGTTCAGCTATGTAAGGAAAAGTAACTCAGAAGAGTTAATTTTTTTAAGTAGTAAAAAAAATATTATTTAAAGCAGCTTACCTGTAGCTTTTCTACCTTGGCCGTATAACAAAGAGAGTGTAATAAAAAGCTATCCTCTGCCATCACTCGTTGCAGTTAAGAGATTTGCTCTCAGGAAAGGAAGCAGGATGCATTAGGTTAGCTGCAGAAAGCGTTTACCAAACAATAATCTCTTTTATGTTTAAGCTGACCAAGTTGAAACTGCTCAATAAAATGGACTTTTCGAATCTTGGCTCTTCCACTTCCAACTGCTGACCTTAGGCAAGTCATTTAAACTCCTTTTGCCCTATCTTCAAAATGAAGATTCCTGAGATAAAACATATAAATCACATAGAACAATGTCTGAACACATAATAAATGTTCAGTTCATACAGCTATTGTCATCATATAATTTGCATATCTCTCAGTCATCTTTAATGTGCCTGGGGATATGTGGTAATGAGAATGCCAGGGAGCATAATCTCAAATGCATTTGAAGGTATAGAGGGTGAAAAAGGAGAAGTAGATAACTTAAGGAACAGGAGGATGTATGACCTGTCCACTGCATTCAAATTCAAATTAAAAAAAAAAATCTGTTAGGCAAACAAAACAATTCTGCATGCTAATTCTGCCTTGGAGATTGCAATATCAAAAATAATTTCAAGATCCTATTTAGCTTTACCATTCTATGGTTACTGAAATAGCCATTTTAGCCAGTAGTGCCAGCATTCAACCTGGACTTCACCACTTAGTCAGCTTTGACTCCCTTCTCCCTTGCTGCCTCTTTATGTGATCGTTCTTATATTCTCTTCATGCCCCCATTCAATGAGCCCTTAGCCCTCTTTCCAACATAATTTCTGAATGCTCCATATCTCTGCCCACTTCCACATCTGTATTAGTCAACTATTGCTGCAAACCTCGAGTTTTACAACAATAAAGCTATAATTTTCTTGCTCCCCAGTTTGAGGGTCAGCCAGGGAAGGATCTGCTTCAGTTTGTAGTTGGCCGGGCTTCGGGCTTTGAATCACAGTGCAATTTACATTATATGTCTCTCATTCTCCCTGTACCAGCAAAAGACAGGAGCAGAAGAGAGTGGACAGAAAAATACAATGCCTCTTGGGGTCTGATATGGTTTGGATTTGCATCCTTGCCCAAATATCATTTCGAATTGTAATTCCCATTGTTGGAGAAGGGGACTGGTGGGATGCAATTAAATCCTGGGGGCAGATTGCCCCTTGCCGTTCCCATGATAGTGAGTTCTCATGAGATCTGATGGTTTAACAGTGTGTGGCACTTCCACCTTTACTGTCTGTCCTGCTGCCATTTGAAGAAGGCACTTGCTTCCCCCTCACCTTTTGCCATGATTGTAAGTTTAATGAGGCCTCTCAGTCGAGTTTCCTGTTAAGCCTGCAGAACTGTGAGTCAATTAAACCTCTTTTCCCCATAAACTACCCAGTCTCAGGTAGTTCTTTACAGCACTGTGAGAATGAACTGATACAGAAAATTGGTACCAGAAGAGTGGGGCATTGCTATAAATATACCTGAAAATGTGGACATGACTTTGGAACTGGGTAACAAGCAGAGGGGAATAGTTTTGAGGGCTCAGAAGAAGAAAGGAGAATGTGGGAAAGTTTGAAACTTCCTAGAGACCTATTGCATGGTTTTGACCAAAACACTGACAGTGATATGGACAATGAAGTCCAGGCTGTGGTGGTCTCAGATGGAGATAAGAAACTCACTGGGAACTGGAGTAAAGGTGACCCTTGCTATGTTTTAGCAAAGAGACTGGTTGCATTTTGCCCCTGCCCTAGAGATCTGTGGAACTTTGAACTTGAGAGAGATGATTTAGTATATCCAGCAGAAGAAATTTCTAAGCAGCAAAGCATTCAAGAAGTAACCTGGCTGTTTCTAAAATTGTACTCCCATAAGCCTGAACAAAGAGATAATCTGAAACTGAAACTTATATTCAAAGGGAAGCAGAACATAAAATTTTGGAAAGTTTGCAGTCCAGCCAAGAGGTAGAAAAGAATAACACATTTCCTTGGAAGAAATTCAAGTCTGCTGCAGAAATTTGCATAAACAAAGAGGAGCCGAATGTTAATACCCAAGATTATGGGGAAAATGTCTCCAGGGCATGTCAGAGATCCTCACAACAGACCTTTCCATCACAGCCTCAGGGCTTGGTAGGAAAAAATGATTTTGAGGGCCAGGCCCAGGGCACAGCTCCTCTGTGCAGCTTTGGGATATGGTGCCCTGCGTCCTAACCTCTCCAGCCCCAGCGATGGCTAAAAGGGACCAAGGTACAGCTTCAGAGGGTTCAAGCCCCAAGCCTTGGAAGCTCCCACATGGTGCTGGACCTGCAGGTGGACAGAAAACAAGAGCTGAAGTTTAGAAATCTTTACCTAGACTTTGGAGGATGTATGGAAACACCTGGATGTCAAGGCAGAAGTTTGCTGCAGTGGTGGAGTCCTCATGGAGAACCCCTACTAGGGCAGTGTGGAGGGGAAATGTGGGGTTGGAGACCCCACACAAAGTCCCCACTGGGGCACTGCCTAGTGGAGCTGTGAGAAAAGGGCCACAATTTTTCATACCCTAGAATGGTAGATCTGACAGCTTGCACCATGGACCTGGAAAAGCCACAGGCACTCAATGCTAGCCCATGAAAGCAGCTAAAGGGACTGTAGAGCCACAGGGTTGGAGCTGCCCAAGGCCTTGGGAGCTCACCTCTGGCATCAGCATGCCCTGGATGTGAGACATAGAGTCAAAGGAGAATATTTTGGAGCTTTAAGATTTAATAACTTCCCTGCTGGGTTTTGAACTTGCACGGGGCCTGTGGGCCCTTCGTTTTGGCCAATTTCTCAGATTTAGAATTTAAGCATCTACCCAAATACCTGTACCCCCATTGTATCTTGGAAGTAACTAACTTGTTTTTGATTTTACAGTCTCATAGGTGGAAGGAACTTACCTTGTTTCAGATGAGACTTTGGACTATGGACTTTTGAACTAATGCTGAAATGAGTTAAGACTGGGGAACTGTGGATGAGGGATAACTGTATTTTACCATGTGAGAAGGACATAAGATTTGGAAGGGGCCAGGTGTAGAATGATATGGTTAGGATTTGTGTCGCCACCCAAAATCTCATGTCAAATTGTAATTCCAAATGTTGGAGGAGGGACCTGGTGGAAGGTGATTGCATCATGGGGGAAGATATTCCCCTTGCTGTTTTCATGATAGTGAGTGAGTTCTCATGAAATCTAATGGTTTAAAAGTGTGTGGTACTTCCTTCTTCACTCGCTCTCTCTCTCTCTCTCTCTGTCCTATTGCCATGGGAAGAAGGTGTTTGCCTCCCCTTCTGCCATGATTTTAAGTTTCCTGAGGCCTCCCTGTCATGCTTCCTGTTAAGCCTGTGGAACTGGGAGTCAATTAAACCTCTTTTCTTCATAAATTACCCAGTCTCAGGAAGTTCTTTATATCAATGTGAGAACAAACTAATACAAGGTGTTAGCCTGAAACTGGAACACCATGACTTCTACTTATATTTCACTGGTCAAATCAAATCACATGGCCAGTTCCAACATCAGTAGGGCTACGAAACATACTCTATTTATTTTAGAGAAAGGTATTACAAAACCATATGGCAAAAGTTGCAAATATATAATTTGAATGAAAGGGGGACATAATTGTAAACAATGAATGAATCACTATGCCACAGCATATTCTCTTGATCATAATTGTTCCTGTACTTACCACATCAAAAATACAATTAGCCCCTCCCCAAGACATCAACCACAAGGATGGAGAGATGTGGATTAGACCTAAACCCAAACATAACCCAGAGTCAACCCTAACTCAGGTGACCTGCAGCCCAAAATAGTCACTTGGCTAAGCCAGCCTAAATCAGCAGATCTACAAGTGTGAAATAAGTGTTTGTTGTTATAAGACACTGAGTTTGTTACATTACCTAACTAATAAAATGCATTTTCTCGTATTTGTTTCTATAACCTTGACATGACTTTATCACTTCCTTAATTTTCTCAAATCCTTCCTATGTCTCAGATTGATCCAAATCTTCTTTCAGTGTCTGTTTCTTCATCTCATCTTCATTAATATATAGAGAGGAAATGCCACTCATTTTGTGCTTTCAACATTGATCCTCTATGTTTTTTTTTTGAAAACTTACTATTCACTCATCTTTCAACAAAGACTTTTGAACACCTACTGCGCGCCAGAAGCAATAACAGGAACTTTAAAAACAATAACGAAAAGAGAATCCATCCTCAAGGATTCTAGAGTTTAATAGGTATAAACAAGGAACAATTAAGAAGGGATATAAATGCTCTAATTTCCAAATTATTAATCTTAGCTCCTTAATTAAATCTGAAGCTAGGGTAAAGAGTTACAGGCAAAATTATTTTATTCTTTTTTAAAAATTTATTTTTTAATTTATGCATTATAGATGTACATAATTTCAGAGGACATGTGATAATTTAATTCATTCATATAATCTGTAAAAATCAAATGAACATACTTGTGATATCTACCACATTAAATATTTGTCTTTTCTTTATGCTAAAAACATTCAAATTTTTCTCTTCTAGCTATTTGAAAATGTACAATAGATTATTGAAAACTATGGTCACCCTATTGATCTATCTAACATTTAGGTCTTATTTCTTCTATCAAACTGTATATTTGTACCCATTAATAAACTTCTCTTCAAACACTCCTCCCCACTACCCTTCCCAGTCTCCCATTCTTTTTTGATCATTTCATAGTACCAAGCACAATGACTTGTCCAGAGTAAGTGTTCAATAAAGAGTTGATTTGTTTTGTTGTTAAATGACATCACAACCCAGTGGCCTTTGTGCTATGTCTAGCAACTGAGTATTTAGTCTATTGTTCCCAATAAACATTTGTATAGTGTGCCAAGCATTGTGCAAGGCTCAGATGTTCCTGGTTGTCAAGAAGAGCACAGTCTGGGTAAGACAGGTGTATAATTATGATAGCACTTACTGCACTATATTAAGATTCACGAGTGTACACTATGGGACCAAAGAAGGGTGGCCAACTCCATTTGGGGAAGCAACTTTACAACTTCATAATTATAATTGCAACTTTAAAACACACAGAAATTTTCCAGGCAGAAAAAAAGTGAGAAAGACTACTCCAGGTCACAGGAATATCATGTACAAAAGTACAGAGTCTTGAAAAAGCAGACGGGTTTGAAGATTAGCAAAGCATTAAGTATACATAGAATTTAGGCTGGTTAGGAGTTGGGTGATGAGAGATGAAGTTGCAGCTGAGGATCCTTGTATGAGGCCTAGAGGAGCCGATGAACTGAGATATTATTCTGAGGAGATCAAGAAATGAGTGGGAGTTTTTAAGCATGGGTGAACTGTAATTGGATATTTTATTTGAGGGTGACCATCTCATGACAGTGAGGAGATTAGAATAAGGAAAAATAATTTGATTATAGAAAGACCACTTAGGAAACAGTTGAAATGATTCAAGTCTAAAATGATAAAGGCCTGGCTATGATGGGCCTGGCTATGATGAGGGCTGGACTGGAAAGACGTTTTTGCAATAGAGTTCATAGGACCTGCTAAGTCAGTGGATAGAAAATGTAGAGGGGATGAAAATAAAGCAAGTCTGCACTTTGCCTAAGTTGGGAGCCCAATGGGAGCAGTGACCTAGAGTAGGAGAAAAGGCAGGTTCCATCTGCAAAGGACAGGGCTCTGAACTTGAGCCTTGTCTGTTCTACCCATTGCTCTGCAATCCTGAGTGAGATACTTCACTTTTTTGAAACACAGTTACACCATCCATAAAATGGAAAAATAATATCTACCTCATGGGATTGTTTTGAGATTAAATAAAAGTAAAAGATAAAACTGTCCAGCTTACTGCCTGGCCCATAGAAGCTGTTTGATAAATGTATTTTGAATAAAGCAAACAGAGAAATAGAATGAATAGCAGAGACTGGGGTTTAAATCTAGTTGGTTATATAATGTTGAGTGTGTTACCTAAATTCCTTGACATTCTGTTTCTTCATTTGTGAAATAGTGAAAATTTGAGCTGCCTCATTGGGTTGTTGGGAAGATTAAACCTGAAACCGTATGCAGAACCTGATGTACACTGACAGATCATAGGTACTCAATCAATGTGTATCGAACAAAAGTATGAACTAATTCAAATGAGCTTAGTAATCTTGTTTAAAGAAGCAGAAAAATATAGACCCCTTTAGTAAATATTACATACACTTGCATACACTCACTCATAAAAGAGGATGTTACATCTCTTTAAATGGTAAGTTTCCATTATTTGTAAAGTCAAGTTACTTTAGAAAAGGGTATTCTTCAATACTGTAAAAAAAAAAAAAAAAAAAAAAAAAAAAGGCAAGCTTCACTAATCTAATTGTATTGCATGAAAAAAAAGGTCAAGTACACAACGAAATCTTCCTGCAGAGTATAGGTGATCTGCATAACTTTTACCCCAAAGAAGTGGCAAACAGACTGAAAAAACTTGAGAACCATGATTTTTAAAGAACCCAAGTGTTACCAGCATTGACTGTCTAATTGTGTGTCTTTAATTTGTTGCTGATACTATTCCTGCTTGAATAAATGCATTGTATTTTGTATATTGTGGCTACTGTAGATACTGCTAGCTGCACCACACTCCTGTCTACGCTACTCTCTTTTAGTAATCGAGTCAATCTGTATCCACTCTCCATCATTCCCCCCACCTCCCCACTTTTAGGAACATGGCCTCCCAGCTACAGACTACATTTACCAGCATCCCTTGAAGCTAAGGATGTTCATGTGATGAGATTCTGGGCAATGAATGAGGAGTGGAATTTATATGTCACTTCCTCGAAGACACCTGCTCTGAACTCTTTCTCCAGCAGCGCTGAGGAGTGCGACATTCGGCAAATGGCAATGCGGCAGTAAGGAAGGAATCTGTGCCCTTTAATGACCTAGAAGAGTAGATCTACTTCGCCACCTGGACCAGCCAGACTAATGTGAGAAATACACTTCTGTCCATGTAAGCCAATACATTTGGGGGTTTCTTTGTAATAGCATCTCAACCTCTATTCATGGAATGCAAGGTTTTGTCTTATTTTTCAAGAAAAAAAAAAAAGTCATTTCAATGGTAAACTTTGCCTTTAGGACTTCTAGGACAGATGGATTTTTAAATGACACAGTCTGATGTGTCAGGCTGAAGTTCCCAAATACCCATTATCACACCAAGGTTATTACTAAGGGCCTTTCTATCATCTTTTATTTGATAATGGTATTTTGATTTTGAATGGGGAGATCTTATGTGCCAACTGGGTTGATTTTCATTATGATTGTTTTTTGTAATGAAGTAGCAGTTTTTCAATTTCTTTTACTAACCTTGCCAGTGAATGCTTGTTGAATAATACAAAGACTGTTCAAGTTGCCTTATCTCTGTTATTGGACTTGACCATAAATTAGATTTTTAAAAATGGAGGGTCTCAGAAGAGAATGTCTAAAAAATAAGAAATGGTTCATCAATTTTTAATTTTGAAAAAACAGTATCAATTTTGTGCACCATATTTACCAATTTCCGTCTGAAAATTTGTTTTGACTAACAGGCAGAACTGGAAATAGAATTTTATTATATTGTTTTGCCACTCTTGGCAATTGGGAGAAAATAGGATTCAAGTTTCTAGTTCTACATACCTTTTGTAATAGGGTACCCTGCATCAGTACTTTTATTGCTAGTGTAAGAGGAGCTATGAGATTGTTTAGATGTCAAAAATAAGGTCAATAAAAAGATATGTAACATAAAAGAATGAGAACACCAGATGATGGTGGAGTATAACATAATATAGACAGAACATATCGAAGTTACCATACATGGCCACTTACACAACTTATCTGAATCACAGATAGGACTGTCCTGGATCAACTGGCCTGGAAAATAACTACACTGCTAATATTTCAGTCACTACAATTCTCAGATTCAGAGAAGCCAAATCAGTTTCTTCCCCTGGCTTTCCCAGTAACCACTGACAGCTGCTGTGGTGGAAAGAACTCCTGGCTGTGACTCAGGAAACTTTATTGCTAGTCCTGGCTTTACCACTTACTAAGCATGAATTTGGACAGGTCATGTAACCTCTGTGTAGAATGATTATGAACTTTAGAATAAGATAATCTATGGGAAGTATTTTGGAAAATAATAAGATAATCTATGGGAAGTATTTAGGAACTAAAAAGTTTTATGCAAATATATGTGTGTGTGTGTGCGTGCGCAAAATAACTCACATTGTAAATTCAAAGCCAACTATAAATTTATATTTGCTTATATATGAAAATATAGACATATGATATATATACACATATGAGCACAAATATACATATATATACATATATATACATGACCACACATGTGTGTGTAAAAACACATTACCTAAATTAAAAACTTTTACTCCTTAGGATTTATGCCCTGGCTGCTTCTAAAATGACTCGAGGCAGCAGTTTATAGATTAACATGCTATGCAAAAGCACAATGAGAAGCTCTAAAACAAAACAGAGTCTATGTAGATGACATTTAAGGAGTAAGTACTTTTTAGTGGAGTCCTCCTGCTCTTTTTTGATGGCTAAAAACCAAGCATAAAGGGACTTCTACAGTGATAAAATAACAGTTAACTAATAACATATTTGTCTCCTGTGAATTTTCACCTTCCCCTTCCCAAATAAAAGCTAGAATCATAACAGTGACCTATGGTTTCACCCATATCCCATTCCTCTGTCTCTTGTTCCCCGGGTAATAAAGTTAATAGCCCAGTTCCACTAGAGTATTCAGGAAGTATGATCTGGGTGGTAAGTTCCCGTAGTGGAATAAAAGGCACATATTACGCTTGCACCCTAAAGTCAGTAGGATTGTTACAAGCAACATTTTATTGACTTTTTTTCTCAGTGATCATTAATCAAGAGATTAAGGAACAAGATGACAGTAATGAGAATAACCTGTCTTTCCTTTACTGAGGTCCCAATAATTTTCCCTCCTAAAAATAATTTTAAGCTAGTTACATTTTTAAAATACATGTAAGTAAATTAGGAATTAACTTCTTGGTGGGGTGGAGAGTAATACATATACCCTTGATTCATTGGCTCAGACAATAGCATTCTATTCTGAAAACATCTCTCAGTTTCCTTTGCTCTTCATTTTAAAACAAACAAATGGAAAGCATTGCATTTTATGGCCTTAGTTCTCAACTTGAACACCAAATATATTAGACTATAGTTTTACTGGACAGTTTAGTATTGACAAAGTATATTAATACGAAGATAACTCTCTATTTCAAATTAAAACTTGCAATCACTAGATTTACATTTGCACTAGCAAAGAATGGCATTTAAGAGATTTGCCTCTCCCCTATCTCTTTCTAAAATGATAATGTAAAATGTGTTAACAATCTCTGCACAGATAGCTTGGAAATAAAGAACAAGAGCTGATCACTGAATACCATTCGATACATTGTTCTAATGCTGTGGTTGTCCTCATCACTCAACCACAGCACCACTCCAGCAGCCCATGCATCTCCAGGCATTAGAAAATGCTCACAAGTGAGACAGGTCTTTCAGAAGCTGAAATTTATTCTTCTCCAGACCAACATTTCTGTTTTCTAAGCTTTACAAGAAAATGGTTTATAGAGAAGACTGTATTTAATATTTGCCACCTTAGAACCATAATGTGCCTTTCTTCCAAGGGAAACCTCCAAAAGCAGTCTCTTGTTTAGTATTAGATAGTATACTCGCTAAATAGGCTGCGAAGAATGCCAGCCCTGTTTTACAAATGGAGGCCTAAGTGTCATGAGTCCCAGCCTCTCCCCATGCAGAAAGAGCAAGAGGAAGCAGTGGACTTGCACTCAAAGCCACACATTCCACTCATTTCTTAAATGTGCATTTGTGAGCTCACACATCAATAGCAGTCTTGTTAAGCATGTGGAAACAAATAGAATATACTGTGAACACTGGTGGTTGTGATAAGAATTTAACCTGTTTCATAAAGCAACTGCAATGGGACAAATTGTATGCAAGTAAAAACCATCTCATTGACGCCAGACTCACCTGACCCCTCTTGTCCTCTTGGAGTTGTAAATACCTTCCCAGATTGATGGAAATCTGCTAGAACAGACTATGGAGACAGAAGCCCCAAACTCTTAGTCTTTATATGCCCCTGTTCCTCTGTTCACACATCTCTTTTCACTCTGATTGGTTTGTGGCTCTCTCTCACTGCTCCTTGCCTTTGAAATCTTCTCTGGTCAGCAGTTCTCAGGGTTAATCTCTCCAACTTCCCCAGAGCTTCTACGCACATCCTGGGCATGTATGTGTATTTCCAGTGGCCCAAAGTGACAGTCTGTGGTAGATAGCTTCTTCCAACTCCTTTTCCTGGAGACTTGCTTCTCCTTTGCATGGCTTGTCTTGGCTCTTCTAACAGGCTAAGGGAGGTAATCTATTCTCTTTACCCACAAGTTATAAATCATAATGTGGTTCTGTTTTAGAGGGGTGGTCTGCATGACTGGCATATTAACTGCCAGAAAGAAATCTCAGGTTCCACATTTGAACCTCTACCTCATCTTTTAAGTGAAGTACTACCAAAAAAATATGATTTACATTATTGCCTTTTCTCTTTGTCACCTTCCTACCCATATTAGCAATATTTTCCATTCTGAATCAGATTTTTTTTCCTTTCTTCTTTTGTGTCTTGTATAGTTTCCTTTAACACAGTTCACACTACGGGTTGTTTTCTGAAAAAAAAAATTCTTTTATTCTTCATTTCCCACACCATATAGGTTCATATTACAGAATGACCTGATATGATTTCCAAGGAGTAATAACTAGAATAATTTTGTCATTTCCACTTCACTTCTTGAGTTCACAAATGAATGCTTAGGTCAGATTCTGTCATAAAAGGCAAAGGGAGTTTCCAAGTTCCTTTATTTGTGTGAAACTTGATTTATCCATTATTGGGTAAAAGCAAGAGAGGAGGTTAGGAAATCTTCAGCTATGCAGAGCTTGCTGTTATGCTGTTCTAGGATTGTTGAAGTGGCAGATATCCAATATGCCGTTTTTGAATGTCATCATGATCATTTCTGATCACCAGGAAGTGATAGCATTATTACTTAACATGTAATTGAGTTTTATAGCCTTGGTCTATATACAGAGATGGCAAGAACATCTTCTTAAAATCATGTTTAATTGAGCTTAACAGATTTCTGCCTAACAGATAAATATCAGCTTTCCCTGAAGTTCTTCATTTTCGTGAAATTCAATTAGTGATGAGATTTAACATTTTCAACAATAAATTCATAACATCCTAAGTTTAATCTGTTGAAATCTTGAAACAGACTAACTCATGCCTCCTTCCCAATTTCTCTGGATGGAGATGTAGTGAATGTCCTCTCAGAATTCTCAAACACTGAGTTATTTTTGAGTCAGAACATTTCCACTGGTTGCCCTTGGGTAGATATGCAGTATTATCACATTACCTTTGAAATCTCTCTAGACTGTGACCCACATTCTCAGTAAGGCAACTATATATGAACACCTTGTTCTCCATCAACTTTTTTTTTTAAATGACATCTCCCTTGAGTATCTGGTCACTTTGTAAGGTCTCCATCCATTGAGTTGAGTACATGTGATACATATGTCTGTAAATTGGATGGATATTTTCTTTGCTCAATTTAGAAGTACCAAGAACTTTATTAATATATCCCCATATATTTCAGTTGTAAAGTTCACAATATTGTCCTAGAGAATTACATTTATCAGTGTTTCTTGTATTTTTTTCTTCTTACTCTGCACCCCAGTTATACATACGTATATGTTTTATATTTTATAGTTAAAAATATATTGTCTATCTATCTCTCTAACTCACAATTCAGGCTTTGATAAAAGAAATGCTTCACTTAAATACAAGATCTTGATATTCATCATTACTCTCTGTGGATACAGATCTTGGTGTGCTTGCTTTCTTTCTTTCCCTTCCCTCCCTCCCTCCCTCCCTCCTTTCTTTCTCTTTTTCTTTCTTTCTTTTCCTTCCTTCCTTCCTTCCTTCCTTCCTTCCTTCCTTCCTTCCTTCCTTCCTTCCTTCCTTCCTTCCTCCCTCCCTCCCTCCCTCCCTTTCTCTCTTTCTTTCTTTCTCTCTCTCTCTCCTTCCTTCCTTCCCTTCCTCCCTCCCTTCCTTCCTTCCTTCCTTCCTTCCTTCCTTCCTTCCTTCCTTCCTTCCTTCCTTCCTTCCTTCCTTCCTTCCTTCCTTCCTTCTCTCTCTCTCTCTTTCTCTCTTTCTCTCTTTCTCTCTTTCTTTCTTATGGAGTTTTACTCTTGTTGCCCAGGCTGGAGTGCAGTCGCGCTATCTTGGCTCACTGCAGCCTCAGCCTCCTGGGTTCAAGTGATTCTCCTGCCTCGGTCTCCCAAGTAGCTGAGATTACAGGCATGTGTCACCACCTCCGGCAAATTTTTTGTATCTGAAGTAGACTCGGGGTTTCGCCATGTTATCCAGGATGGTCTCGATCTGACCTCAGGTGATAAGCCCACCTCAGCCTCCCAAAATGCTGGCATTACAGGAGTGAGCCACCGCGCCCAGCTGTATCTTTCATAATAATATTTTTCACATGGGCTGTCTGAAAAAAATCTTAAGAAGTCATTGTCTCATTGTCTTGTCCTACCATCTCCAGATGCCCAAACCAGTATTCAGAAGCGGGTTTAGCTGACAAAGGCTTCAAATGTTTTGTCTACCCCAAGATACCTTCCTTTTAATCAAGAATGAAACTAAATACATTTCTAAATGGCAGGTTTCCAGATACCCTTGATGGGACTGGGGAAATTGGGGTAGAAATATTGCCAGTGCTTTGAAAGGGACACAGTGAAAGAGGCAAGATAGCTTGCAACTTTAATGACTGAAATTATTCCAATTAATAATAGTACTTTCATATATTTTTTCTAATATTTACCCTATAAGGTGGGTATTGTTCACAAATAAGGAAGCTGAAGCTCCCAGTTATTATGTGACTTGTTCAGGGAGACAGGGCAGAGAAGGGGTCAAGCCAGGTCTGTCAATGCCCATGCCTACCCACCTGTTCCTGTACAAAGACCCTGTCAGAAGGTGTTGAGGAAAGGATAAGTGAGAGCTAAAAATATCCAAGTATCAGCTACAAGTAATTTGGGATTTTTATAGGAAAAAAAGTTTGGACCAGAAAATATATCTGGAGAACCTAAAAACTCCCCTCTCAACATTTTCCTAAAATCTGAAAAAAGTGAAATAGTACAACAGAAAGAGCAGGGAATTAAAGTCAGAAAGCACTGCATCAAAGTCTGCTACTGCCTCTTATTATACTTCCTTGTACCTTGAGTAAAAATACATAGTGTTTTGTATCCATGTTCTCCCATTGAGTAAAAGAATATAATGTCAACTCCATAGGGCTACTATGAGGACTGAATGACGTAATTTATATGAAAGTCTCAAGATAAGTGTCCTGTTTATAGTGTAAACTCAATAAATGGTCTCTACCTCTCCTTTAATCCATTGTTATAATTTATTTACAACATTTTATTTTATATTATCTTATTTTTTTGAGACAGGGTCTCACTCTGTCACTTAGGCTGGAGTACGGTGGCATAATCACGGCACACTGTAGCCTCAAACTCGTGGGCTCAAGCCTTAGCCTTAGCCTCCCAAGTAGCTGGGACTACAGGCATGCACCACCATGCCCTGCTAATTAAAAAAAAATTGTAGGCCAGGCACAGTGGCTCATGCCTGTAATCCCAGCACTTTGGGAGGTGGAGGCGGGCAGATCACGAGGTCAGGAGATTGAGACCATCTTGGCTAACACGGTGAAACCCCGTCTCTACTAAAAATACAAAAAATTAGCTGGGCATGGTGGCATGTGCCTGTAGTCCCAGCTACCCAGGAGGCTAAGGCAGGAGAATCGCTTGAACCTAGGAGGTGGAGGTTGCAGTGAGCCGAGATCGCACCACTGCACTCCAGCCTAAGCATCAGAGCAAGACTCTGTCTCCAAAAAAAAAAAAAACAAAAAAAAAACCAAAAAAAACACCAAAAAACCAAAGACACATTTGTAGACATAGTGTCTCATTTTGCCACCCAGGCAGGTCTCAAACTCACGGCCTCAAGAGATACTCCTATTTCAGCCTCCCAAAGCACTGGGATTTGAGGTGTTAGCCACCGCTCCTAGGCTGCAACCTTTAAATAGCTGCAAAGGAAGAGGCTTTTCAAGTCTGTAACTACATATACCTAAATGAGTGCTAGACAACAGCTGTACTACCTTGGTTAAGAGCATCAGTTCTAAGTCGTAGCTGCCAGTTCAGATCCTGGCTCCTCCCTTTACAAATTTTGTGATTGTGGCCCACTGGCTCAACACTACTGTGTGTCAATATCCTTAGGGAAAATACTGGCACTTAGGTAGTGAGATTTTCTGAGATTCAATCAAATTCATTAATAAAAGTAAAGTGCTTAGTACAGTAGCCAGAATTCAGTAAGCTCCATAAATGCTAGCTGTTATTACTAACCAAGCACATAATAGATTTAGAAGAATCATTCTCAATAGGGTTGATTTTGCTCCCAGAGGACATTGAGCAATACCTAGAGACATTTTTGGTTGTTGCAACTCAGTAGGAAGCTGCTCCTGGACTCTAGATTGTAGAGGTCAGGGATGCTGCTAAACATCCTGAAACATACAAGACAGCCTACTCCACAAGGAATAATTCAGTCCAAAATGTCAATAAAGCTGAGGCAGAGAAATACTGAGCTAGAAAAATCACCCTTAGTCAACAAAGATCTTGAGATGTTTTCTCCATAGAGCATTAGATACCACTAACCAAACATTGCTGGCAAACTAAATAACCCTATGAAACTGTACCCCTTCCAATACCAAGTAAGCTAATGCTGGAGAAAGTCAAAATGATAATTGGATATATGGAAGTATAACACTCTAGTATGTCTTAGAGTTATTTAAAAATACTCCTTTGAAAGAGTAATCTTTATTTCTAATTAGAATCACTTTTCTAAAGTTTATTGAATAGAATTCTGAGAGTGATGAGCAAGGATATAAAAAAGCTTTAGAGACTACAGGTCCTGTCAAAATTAATGCTTGCAAATTCATCTAGATTTCTTCTCCCACAGGACCCAGCAAGAAAAAATGGTGTGCTTATAATGGATACTGGGTAGGAGAAAAAGTGGCCATGACTTTTCATGCTTCTTTATATTTTCATCCTCCTCAACCTAGCCTGGATAATTTTTGAGTGGTGGGATTATTTAAAGAAAGGTAAATGAGAAGGTCTTAAAGTATCTTTTTCCTTGCAGTCCTGATCTCTTAAATTTAGCCAGAGCTCTAGCTGAGAGGATTCCTTATCCATCCTTTCTATGAGCTTCTCTGTATCTCCTCCAGCTTGTGTTGAAGAGAGTATATTCTCCACTTGAACCAAAACCTACTAAGATCAACAGAAACACTTTCTTCATTAAAAAATAGCCTCTGAAGTCTGAAGTTCCATAAGGAACACATCATTGGCCCTGAACTTCATTACTTGAGAACTGATCATTGGTGCTCAGGGAACTGCTAAGTAACAGTGAGATCCTTTTCCTTCTTCAGTCTTGGTATGGAGGTACTGGTCAAACACAGAACAGGGTTCCGGTGATGACACATGAAAAGGTATGACTCCTTTCTTATGCTTGCAGGTGAGATTCACAACAGAGGCATATATATATGCATGCAGAATGTGCTCACTGTTGTCTACCATAATGTTAGAGGAGGACTCTATAATACACCAATTATAGTGGGCTTATTAATGGTGCCTAAAGAAATCATTCCTGTATTAGTCCATTCTCACACTTCTATAAAGATACTACCCGAGATGGGATAATTTATAAAGAAAAGAGGTTTAATTGACTTACAGTTCCATACAGCTGGGAAGGCCTCAGGAAACTTACAATCATGGTGGAAGGAGAAGTAGACACTTTGTTCTCAAGGCAGCAGGAAAGAGTGTGCGTGTGTGAGCGCAGGAAAAACTACCATTTATAAAACCATCAGATCTCATGAGAATTCACTCACTATTACGAGAACAGCAATAGTGAGTAGGGGACATGGGGGAAACCACCCCCATAATCCAATCACTTCCCTTCCCTGACACTCGGGGATTATAGGTACCTCCCTCTACATGTAGGGATTACAATTTGAGTTGAGATTTGGGTGTGGACACTGCCAAACCATATTATTCTGCCCCTGGCCCCTCCAAATCTTGTGTCCCTTATACATTTCAAAACCAATCACGCCTTCTCAACAGTCCCCCAGTGTCTTAGCTTGTGGGAGTTCAGTCAGGCTGGTGGGAAAAATTTTAAAGATAGTTGTAAGAAAAAGACACAAACCTTCTTGGAAGGCAATGGGGGTTGGCATAAGCTCTAGTAATAGATCAGGCTGAAGGCAGTGTGATCCTTACCTTGAGTTAATTACTTAGGGTGTAGAGTAGTTTATCTGAATAGCTTGTTTACTCCGGTGGTCCTAAAACCATCCTTTGATAACTGTGGGTGCATAATTGCTCTCTACTTGGAAGGTGAGCAATGTCAATTACCCTCTAGTGGTGTTTACTCAAGACCTTTGTCATTTATGCTGAATAAAAGCAAGCTTCTTTGCTGGCTGATCAGGCCATGGCTCAACTCTTTACAGCACTCTCCTTGGTGTCTGTAGGTGGCCCGGACCCTTAGCTGGACTGACAGGCAAAATATCTGTGTCTGTGTAGGTTATTCATCTGTCATTGGATCTGGGTCTGGGGACAGACCACCACAGCTGGTGTCCCATGTGAGGAATGCTGCAAAGGATCACGACGGGTGCCCCAAAAATGAAGGTGAAAAGGACCACGCAGTCAGTGAGTCAGTAAGTCAGTGGTGCCTGATTGGCATTTCCAAGTTCGGGGAGGGGGGATTTGTTCAGGCTGAGGTTTCTTCACAGGACAACAATTATCAGCTCAACAGAAACAGTATATAAAAGTATTGAAATCGCTGCTTAAGGCTAGTGGAGCCAGGGTTTCGCAGGCTCAATTAAGGGACCTAATGAAAACTGTTGTAACCCATAATCCATGGTTCCCAAAAGAAGGAATGCTAGATGTAGAGCTCTGGGAACAAGTGGGAAGAAATCTTAAACAACATCAGGCATAAGGTCTATGGGTCCCAGTATCATCTTTAACATATGGGCCTTAGTAAGGGCAGCTTTAGTCCCATTATACACAGAAGAGCCTAAAAAGTCGAAGGAGGAGGAACCGTCACATACTTTACCACCCCCGAGTTCCTCAGCCCCGCTACCACTGGGGAGAAATAACAAAGAGGAAACGGAGGTCTCGCCTGAGCCTCCTCCTCCAATAAATAGGAAAAAAGACAAGAGACACGCTCCAGCTGTGGGACCTTGTGTTAAGCAAGCAGCATTAGAAGGGGAGCTTTCAGCCTGCCTGGTAGTGCAAGACCGACAAGGCAATCAGGAACATGAATCCATTTCTTGTAACGCTTATAAAGAGCTAAGAAAAAGCATTAAAGAAAATGGAGCCACTAGCCCATTTACAAAAGGAATGACTGAGGACTTGGTAGACAACTTCCATATGACCCCATGGGACTGGTCAATGCTAGCTAAAACAACCGTGGAGCCTAGCCAATACCTCCTTCGGAAGGCAGAATACAATGAGTTGTGTGACCAACAAGCCAATGAGAATCAGGCAGGTGGGCAAGACATAACAGCTGCTACGCTCCAGGGGAGGGGTCCCCATGCCGATGTACAACAACAACTGACTTTGATCCCCAGGCCTATGCTCAAGTGTCTTTGTGCGCTCTCAGGGCTTGGGACCGAATTCCCAAAAGCAGAGTTCAACAGGGATCTTTTATAAAATTCAACAAGGGCCTCAGGAGCCATGTGTTGAGTTTATCAATCAGTTAACCCAGGCAATTAAGAGACAAATTAGTCATGCCCAGACCACCGGTATCTTATTGGTGCAATTGGCTTTTGAAAATGCTAATATGGATTGCCAGCAAGCAATGCAGGCAATCAGAGGAAAGGCAGCCACAGTTGGGGAACTTATATGAGCATGTCAGCTGGTGGGAACTGAGACACACAAAGCCAAAATATTGGCTATGGCATTAAGGCCTCCTAAAGTAAAAAGGGAGAGAAGCCAAAGTTGTTTTCTATGCGGAGAGCCAGGTCATATGAAGAAGGAATGCCCCCATAGTAGAGACCAAAGTAACTCAGGGAAAGAACCCCCTTCTATATGCCCCCAGTGTAAAAAGGGGAAACATTAGGCAAATCAATGCAGGACAAAATTTGATAAAAACGGAAACCCTGTAAGTAACCGCATGGGAAACTTCTTGAGGCCCCGCTACAAACAGGCAATGCCAGCAGCTTTCCTCTGTCAGATGGAAAGCCCACAGTCCGCTCTCTCAGAGCAGGCACCACTGGGAATGCAGGACTGGACTTACTCTGTCCCAGTGAATTAGTGCTTAAAGAAGGAGAAGACCCTAAAAGGGCTGCAACCGGGATCTGGGGCCTGCTGCTTCTGGGAACAGTGGGATTAGTCCAAGGATGGTCTAGCCTATCCGGTAAAGGAATTAATGTGCTCATCGGGGTAACTGATAATGATTACCAAGGTGAGATATTGGTGATGATGGAATGTAAAGGTCTGCATATTCTTCCTCCTGGATCAAAGAGCTCAGGTACTGATTTTACCATACTAGGTCCCCAAAGCCCACAGAAAGGAAAGGGGAAAGGGAAGTTTTGGAAGCACAGGAGCCACAGGAGCATATTGGAATCAAATAATCACTGACCAGAGACCCATGATTACCTTAAAAATTGGAAATAATAATTTTACTGGCTTATTGGACACAAGGGCAGACATTTCAATTATTAGTGATCAAAACTGGCCAGAAACTTGGCCCTGGGTCAATCAGAAACAAAAAATTGTTGGCATTGGGGAAGTACACACGGCCAAGCAGAGCATGTGCCCCCTAACATGTTGCAATTCAGAAGGAAGAAAGGCAGTTATACAACCTCTAATCATGCCCATCCCTGTTAATCTTTGGGGAGGGGACCTATTAGCTCAATTGGGCATCATTCTGCAGACCCCTTTCTAACAAAGGCCACTGTTATTATTCCTCCCCTACCCTGATGTGGCTCTTTCAAGATCCTATTTGGCTAGAACAGTGGCCTCAGAAGGGAGAGAAATTACAGAGGGCCCATGAATTAGTTGAAGAGGAATTAAAAGCTGGGCATGTGGAACCATTTAATAGTCCTTGGAATTCACCCATTTTCCTCATTCCCAAAAAGTCTGGGAAATGGAGATTTTTGCATGACTTATGTGCTATTAATGTCAATTTGCAACCCATGGGACCCTTTCAGCTGGGGCTCCTTTCCCCCATGGTGATTCCTCAAGATTGGCCTATAAATGTTACTGACTTAAAGGAATATATATATATATATATATATATATATATATATATATAAAATACTTTAAGTTCTAGGGTACATGTGTACAACATGCAGGTTTGATACATAGGTATACATAGGTATACATGTGCCATGTTGGTTTGCTGCACCCATCAACTCATCATTTACATTAGGTATTTCTTCTAATGCTATCCCTCCTCCAGTCTCCCATCCCCCAAGAGGCCCTGGTGTGTGATGCTCCTTGCTCTGTGTCCAAGTGATCTCATTGTTCAATTCCCACCTATGAGTGAGAACATACAGTGTTTTGTTTTCTGTCCTTAAAGGACTGTTTTTATATGATTTCCCTAGCAGAACAAGACAGAGAAAAAATTGCATTTACAATACCAGCTATCAATAATGAAATGCCAGCTTGTCAATTTCATTGGGAAAGTGCTTCCTCAAGGAATGCTAAATAGTCCTACCATGTGTCAGTATCATGTCAATCAAGCTTTGCTACCCAGTAGAAAAAAATTTCCTGATTGCAAGGTTATTCATTTTATGGATGATATTCTACTGGCAGCCCCAATGGATCCAATGCTTTTAAATTTATTTACCTCTGTCATAAAGAATACACAGCTAAAAGGTTTAATCATTGCACCTGAGAAAGTATAGATGTTTTCTCCTTGGAAATATTGTGGGTACATACTAACTTCCCAGTCAGTAAGACCTGAAAAAGTTAAATTAAATATTAGCAACTTACACACCTTAAATGATGATCAGAAATTACTAGATGATATCAACTAGCTCCGCCCCACTCTGGGTATATCTGTGGATAAGCTGCAACACCTGTTTTCTATCTTAAAGGGCAATACAGTCCTAGATTTTCCCAGATATTTAACCCCTGCAGCAAAAAAGGAAATAGAACAAACCATCTCTCAGAGGCAGCTAGATCGCATAGATCTAGTCTACTCAATTCAACTGTTTATGTTTCCCATCAAACACTCCCCTAAAGGGTTAACTGCAGACCCCAGGATTGTGCTTTCTAGAATGTTTTTTTTTGCTCACATACCAGGACTAAAACACTATTTCCCTATATCCAGTTACTTAGTAAAGTCATCTATTCTGGCTGCAAATAATGCAGTCAGTTGCTAGGTTATGATCCTAATATCATCAGGATTCCTTTAAGTAAAAAGCAGTTAGAAGCAGTATTGCCCTTATCGATGCAAATAGCACTCTCCAATTACACAGGACAAATAGAGCATGTCCTTCCTGCTGATAAACTCCTTCATTTCTTATCTCATACTCCTGTGATCTTGCCTACACAAATAGTTCACTCCCCCATACCTAATGCTTTAACACTGTTTACTGACGGATCTGGTAAGTATGGAAAGGCAGCAGTCTGGTGGAGATGACATAATTCATTCACTTGATCTGGATTTACTAGCACTCAAAGAGCTGAGATTGGAGCCCTGGTATTGGCCTTGGAAACTTTTCCCACTCAGTCCATCAATATTGTTAGCAATTCTGCCTATTATGTTTATTTATTGCAGAACCTTGAAACAGCCCTAATTAATTTCACTCTGGAGCCCACCCTATGTGCTCTTTTTCTTTGACTTCAGCAATTGCTAGATTAATGTATACATCCTATTTTTATCACACATATTTGAGCCCACAGTTCACTGCCTGGCCTATTGGCTTATGGCAAGGATCAAGCAGACCTTCAGGTTATGATATCACTGCTTGACCAAGCCACCCAATCGCATCAATTTTTCCACTAAAAGTGGAGACTCTTATCTAAACAATTTCAACTTACCCAGAGACTAGCTAAACAAATTATCCTGCAATGCCCAGATTGCCAGCTCACAGGCACATCCCCACCTTCAACAGGTATTAATCTTAGAGGACTAGACCCCAATCAGTTATGGTAAACAGATGTTACACACATCCTTGAATTTGGAAAACTTAGATACATACGTGTATCCATTGATCCCAATTCTCACTTAATTAGTGCCCATGCTTTGCCTGAAGAGTCCACCCAATATGTCATTAAATATCTTCTTTTAACTTTTGCATTTATGGGAGAGCCCACAAAAATTAAAACTGATAATGGTCCAGTTTATGCCAGCTCACAATTTCAACAATGTTGTCACATGTGGAATATCCAATATTCCACAGGCATCCCATATAACCCCCAAGGACAGGACATAGTAGACCGTGCCCACTCCACCCTTAAAAATATGCTCAAAAAACAGAAAAGGGGGAGTATGGGTAAAGACCCTCCAACACTACTAGCACAAGCCTTATTTACCCTTAATTTTTAAAATTTAGATGACAAATTTCAATCAGCCATAGAAAAGCACTTTGCCAAAACCTCTCAAGACATAAAACCTGCAGTTTTATGGAAAGATATAAACAGTAACATATGGTGTGGTCCAAATGAATTATTAACTTGGGGAAGAGGGTATGCTTCTGTCCGCACCCCCTCAGGTCCTCTTCGGATTCCAGCCCTATGCATCAAACCATACCATGGCATGGCCAGGACCCAACCTGGTACCAGAAATGAAGGACCTGACCTTACAGGACCCACAGCCCCAGACGATGTGGCTTCCGTGGAAGACACAAGCCCCGGACATCACCTGGGGTATGCTGAAGGGGACAACTCAGGAACAAATTCTGCTCCAGACACAGACACCATTCACTTCAGATAATTTGTTTCTTGCTATGTTCTCTGTTGTACATTGCAATTCACATAGAGTATTGATCCTTTTTAGGCCCCCACTTTGTCTGTAACCTGCACCTGCTACACTCTATTGGGCTCATATCTTAGATCTGCCTTTCTTAGTCCTGTCACCTAGGCTTTAATAACTCGACTGCTTGGCTAGGAGGGATAGATTTACCCCTCTGTGGGATCCCTCACTAATGGCACACATTGGACCAAGATGCCAGATAACACTATGTATCACTCTGATATCCTCCCACTATGTGTAAGTTATAAAGGTTCTAACCCTTACTGTGTACCTGCAACACAATTATGGCTACATCATGGCAAAAGAAATGCCTTAACAGTCTCAGCTGCAGGTAGCCTTAAACCGGGTAATGTAATCAGTGTTGCTTTCCCAAACATTCCTTCCTGTGCTCAAGAACAAAGCCAGGAAAGTAATGGATTCCACTTTAGCTGGGAGGTCTGTTACGGGGGACAAGCCCGTAGCCTCCAGTTAGGCAATGGTAACATCTTAGACTGGAGCCCTCATAGCCATTTGCAGGGCAGCCTTACTGATGTCCACATCCATCATGGCATCAGTCACAGTTTCATAGCCTTGTCCCATTCCCCTATGATTTGGGCCAATGGGGGGACGGGATATTCCAGACCCCAAGTAAAGTCCATGCCACCCCAAGACACTTTATCGTGCCTGGGACATATTAGTACCTCCTCTGACACTTGGCATGGGACATATCATAATTCCAGTAACAACAATACTAATACCTTTATTCACAATCACACTGATCAGTGCCTTATTTGCATTACCCATCCATATGTTTTCCTTATGGGAACTAATATTTCCACTACACCCCAAAACTCCGCGTTTGTGACCCAGGTGCAGGGACAGGCTTGGTTTGCCTCATGTATCACTAATTACAATATATCTAATTCAAATATTACTAGTGTCATGGTATTAAGGAGACAATCTGAAGCATTCCTATCAGTCAATTTGACATGTGATTGGCAAGGTTCCTCTGCCCTTGCCACCTTAGAACGTACCCTATCCCAGGTCAGACCCAAAAGATTCATAGGCACACTTATAGCTTTATAGTCTCGGCCATAGTCATCCTAGCAACTGCTAGTGTGGCTGTAGCATCTATTACTGAATCAGTAAAAATGTTTCTGTAGATAGTTTGGCCAAAAATGTGTCTAATGAACTTCTCTTACAGCAGGGTACAGATCAAAAGATTCTTGGCCGGACGTGGTGGCTCACGCTTGTAATCCCAGCACTTTGGGAGGTCAAGGCGGTTAGATCACAAGGTCAGGAGATCGAGACCATCCTGGCTAACACAGTGAAACCCCGCCTCTATTGAAAAAAAAAATACAAAAAAATGAGTTGGGCGTGGTGGCAGGCACCTGTAGTCCCAGCTACTCTGGAGGCTGAGGCAGGAGAATGGTGTGAACCCGGGAGCGTGAGCCGAGATTGTGCCACTGCACTCCAGCCTTGGTGATGAGTGAGACTCCGTCTCGAAAAAATAAGATTTTTGCACGTCTGCAAGCCCTCGAGGCTGTCTTGGAATATGTGGGGGAGTGACAAGATGCACTGGCATTCTGTCAACAATTAAACTGCGACTGGGAGCATAAACATATCTGTGTCACTTCTCTACCATGGAATCAATCAATACATAGTTGGGATGAGGTGAAACAATACCTCTGGGGAACCTTTCATGACAATTTAACAGCAGATGTAAAGCAACTTAAAACTAAAATTTTAGAATTCCTTCACACAATACATCTACACACCCAACAAACAGCCATATGGAAGGGTATGCAAGATCATCTCTCCTGGTTAGATCCCTGCTCCTAGGGGTTACTCTTTGACTGGAAAAGAATGTTGCTAATTATACTCATGATTGTCTTATGTTATTTATTTGCTAATACTAGGATGCAAAGCTAGAATAAAAGCAATGACCACCTCGCTAGACAGACTTGTTGCTGCACACATCTGTACTCTTCAGTCAACAGAACCCGATGCAAAGAACAGAAAAGGGAGAGATGTGGGATTTCAGACAGACTGGTGGTGTGTCTGGAATTTATTCCTTCTGGCGGTTTCTTGGTCTTGCTGACTTCAAGAATGAAGCTGCAGACCTTGGTGGTGAGTGTTACAGCTCTTAAAGGTGGTGTAGACCCAAAGAGTGAGCAGCAGCAAGATTTATCGTGAAGAGCAAAAGAACAAAGCTTCTATGGTGTGGACGGGGACCCAAGTGGGCTGCCACTGCTGGCTGGGGTGGCCGGTTTTTATTCCCTTATTTGTCCCCGCCCACATCCTGCTTATTGGTGCATTTTACAGAGTGCTGATTGGTGTGTTTACAATCCTTTAGCTAGACACAGAGCGCTGATTGGTGCATTTTTACAGAGTGCTGATTGGTGCGTTTACAATCCATTAGCTAGACACTGAGTGCTGATTGGTGCGTTTTTACAGAATGCTGATTGGATAGGCAGAAAAGTTCTCCAAGTCCCCACCCGACCCAGGAAGTCCAGCTGGCTTCACCTCTCAGTGGGAAAAATTTTAAAGATAGTTATACGAAAAAGACGCAAACCTTTTTGGAAGGCTGGTTGGGGGCTGGTTTGCATAAACTCCAGTAATAGATGAAGCTGAAGGCAGCCTAATCCTTACCTTGAGTTAATAGTTTAGGGCACAGATACAAAGGAATGTAGAGTAGTTTATCTAAATAGCTTGTTTATTCATGTGGTCCTAAAACCAACCTTTGATCAACCATGGGTGCATAATTGCTCTCTACTCAGGAGGTGGGCAGTGTCAATTACTCTCTAGTGGTATGTACTCAAGACCTTTGTCATTTAATCTATACTGAATAAATGTGGAGCTTTGCTGGCTGATTGGGGCCACAGCTGCAACTCTACAGCACCCTCCTTGGTGTCTGTAGGTGGCCTGGACCCTCAGCTGGACTGACAGGCAAAATATCTGTGTCACTGTATGTTATTCATCCATTGTTGGGTCAGGGTCTCTGAGACAGACCCCCACATTAACTCATTCAGTATTAACTCAAAGGTCCAAGTCCAAAGTCTCATCTGAGACAAGGCAAATCCCTTTCACCTATGAGTCTGTAAAATCAAATATGAGTTAGTGCCTTCCAAGATACAGTGAAGGTACAGGCATTGGAAAATGCTCCCATTCCAAATGGGAGAAATTAGCCAAAAACAAAGGAGCTACAGGCCCCACGCAAGTCTGAAATCCAGCGGGGGACAGTCATTACATCTTAAAGCTCCTAAAAAATCTCTTTTGACTCCATGTCTCACATCCAGGGTATGCTGATACAAGTGGTAGGCTCCCACAGTCTTGGGCAGCTCTGCCCCTGTGGAATAATCAGGCCCCCTCCCAGATACTTTGATGGGCTGGCATTGAGTGTCTGTGGCTTATCCAGGCACACAGTGCAAACTGTCAGTGGATCTACCATTCTGGGGCCTGAGGGACTGTGGCCTTCTTCTCACAGCTCCACTAAGCAGTGCCCCAGTGGGGACTCTGTGTGGGTGCTCCAACCCCACATTTCCCTTTCCACACTGCCCTAGCAGAGGTTCACCATGAGGGCTCAAACCCTGCAGCAAACTTCTGCCTGGACTTCTGTAGCAGGTGTTTCCATACATCCTCTGAAATCTAGGCAGAAGTTCCAAAACTTCAATTCTTGACTTCTGTGCACCTGCAGGCCCAACACCATGTGGAAGCTGCCAAGGCTGGGGATGGCACTCTCTGAAGCAACAGCCTGAGCTGTACATTGTCCCTTTTTAGCCATGGCTGGATGCAGGGCACCAAGTCCCAAGACTGTACAAAGTAGCAAGGTCCTGGGCCCAGCCCATGAAACCATTTTTCCCACTAGGACTCCAGGCCTGTGATGGGAGGAGCTGCTGTGAATGTCTCTGACATGCCCTGGAGACATTTTCCCCATTATCTTGGCAATTAACATTTGGCTCCTAGTTACTTATGCAAATTACTACAGCAGGCTTTAATTTCTCCCCAGAAAATGGGTTTTTCTTTTCTATCTCATTGTCAGGCTGCAAATTTTCCAAACTGTTATGCTCTGCTTCCCTTTTAAACATAAGTTCCAATTTCAGATAATCTCTCTCAAGTTCAAAGTTCCACAGATCTCTAGGGCAGGGGCGAAATGCTGCCAATCTCTTTGCTAAAGCATGGCAAGAGTGACCTTTGCTCCGGTTCCCAATAAGTTCCTCATCTCCATCTGAGACCACCTCAGCCTGGACTTCATTGTCCATATTACTATCAGCATTTTTGTCAAAACTATTCAACAAGTCTCTAGGAAGTTCCAAACTTTCCCACATCTTCCTATCTTCCTCGGAGCCCTCCAAACTGTTCCAACCTCTGCCTGCTACCCAATTCCAAAACCGCTTCCACATTTTCAAGTACCTTTATAGCAGTCCCCCATTCCTAGTACTAACTTACTGTATTAGTCCGCTCTTACACTTCTATAAAGATACTACCCAAGACTGGGTAATTTATAAAGAAAATAATTGATTCACAGTTCCGCATGGCTGGGGAGGCCTCAAGAAACTTACAATCATGGCAGAAGGAGAAGCAAACACCTTCTTCGCAAGGTGGCAGGACAAAGTGTGCGTGAGCGCAAAAAAACCTGCCATTTATAAAACCATCAGATCTTGTGAGAATTCACACACCACCATGAGAACAACATGGGGGATACTGCTTCTATAATCCAATCACTTCCCTTTCCCTTCCTTGAAACATGGAAATTACAGGTCCTCCCCTTGACATGTGTGGATTACAATTTGAGATGAAATTTGGGTGGGGACACAGAGCCATACCATATCAATTCTCTAATCCTTGGAATTTGTAAATGTTACCTTATTTGAAAAAAGGATCTTTGTAGGTATGATTAAGTTAAGGATCTTGAGATTTAGGGCATTGTCTTGGATTATCTGTCTGGACCCTAAATAGCATCATTAATGTCCTTGTAAGAGGGAGATCTGACACACAGAGAAGAGTAGAAGGCCATGTGACCAGAGATGCAGAGATTGGAGTAATGCAGCCACAAACCAAAGCTGGAAGCCATCAGAACTCGGAAGAGGCAAGAGATCGATTCTTCTATGGAGGTGATACCTTCATTTCTGTTTGGTGAAACTGATTTTGGACTTCTGGCCTCCAGAACTGTGACAGAATACATTTCTGTTGTTTTAACTCATCTAGTTTGTAATTTGCTTCAGAGGCCACAGGATGACTAACACAGTATACTGCTTATGACTGTGGATTCTCTTCTCACATCACCCTACCTGAAAAGGGAAAGAAGGATGTGAAGAAAATAATATAGGAGGAGGAAGAATGAAGAAACAGAGGGCAAGAAAAAGAAGAGACTAGGAAGAGTAGATGAAACAAGATAAAGTGGAGGAGAAATCTCTTTACTGAATGGTAGGTCATATACAAATTATACTGGGGAAAAGTGAAATTTGGCCCATAAATTCCACATCTACCTACATGGTGAACATTGAGGGTATACCTAGGTCCTAAGAGGAATTTGTCTTTAAAAATCTTCATGAATCATTTAACAGTTTTAATGGTAACTGTGATGAGAAAAATTTCAGTAAGCTACATTAAAACTGTTAAATGATTTATTTAACTAAGGGGTCAAAACAGTGACCCCTTAGTCATCATCAAGCACTTAGGGTTGATTTGGCAATGCTACACATCCTTCAAGATTCTGTTCATAATCTACTTCCTCTATAAAATCTTCTTTGACCTCTACTTTTTCCATTTTCTGAATTTGCATTCCATGCACAGGAACTATGTCTGTTATTTCTGCTCTTCCAATAATAATAACAAAAAGCCCACAGATGCTGCTAAATATCTTAAAATATACAAGCAAATACTTATGATAGTTTTATATCTCCTCCAGCAGTCTGCATAGGGCAGGACTATAATAGAGTCCTTGTGGTGACTGACGGACTAACCACTATTCTGAGGCCAATAATACAGATGGTCTCATCTGTTTCATCTTGTATCTTCTACCTACATATCATACTGTACAATGATGATTGGTATTGAGAATTATATCCCTCAGGCATGCCAGGTCTAAATCATAAAAAAATAGATTGATAAAATTCATTGTCTTGCTAGTTGAGAAAAACTACATATATATTTTAGGAAGATTTCCAACTGGAAGAATTGAAGCCAGGATGCATTTCTCATCATCCTAATTTAATGCAATTAACTGCAACCCTCAAGTCCCAAGTATTCAAAGCATCAGAAGAATTGCTTTATTAACCAAAGATTCAAAGGGTTAGCCTATAAATATACCTGAAGGTACCTACTTTCTGGTATTGATTTCCCACTGTGTGGCAAGTCTTAGCGTAAACGTGGTATAAAACAAGCTTATTTTTTAGTTGATTATACGTTACCAGCTTCAAATTGCTCAGAGGAAAGTCAGGATTCGTGGGCTTGTTTATATTTTTTACATTGCTCATTTACATCCAGTGTAACTGAAATTGAAGTTCAGTTCTGTAAACTATCCCACAGTATGTACTCAGATAACTGCCCACATGCAAAACATTAGGTACACACAGGGCTAAATAATTTAGTCAAGAGGCTGGGCACGGTGGCTCATGCCTGAATCCCAGCAAGTGGATTACTTGAGGTCAGGAGTTCAAGACCGGCCTGGCTAACATGGTGAAAAGCCATCTCTACTAAAAATACAAAAATTAGGCAGGTGTGGTGGCACGTGCCTGTAATTCCAGCTACTTGGGAGGCTGAGATGGGAGAATCGCTTGAACTCAGGAGGTGGAGGTTGCCGTGAGCCCAGATGGTGCCACTGCACTCCAGCCTGGGTGACAGAGTGAGTCTCTGTCTCAAAAAAAAAAAAAAAAAAAAAAAAAAATTTAGTCAAGGACACACAACTGTTTGTAATCCTTCATGATTTTACATTTAATGTTTATTATTATTATTATTATTTTTAAGCATAAGAAAACCAAAGGCACATTGTTGGCATTCCTATCACATCAAAACAATGAATATAAATCACATCATACAAGTAAGAATCAGAAATATAGAGAATGGGAATAAATTATACAAGGAACTCATTAACATACCTCCAAACAGAAAACTAGGACCTAAAATAATGTAAACCTTAGTGAAACAACAGCTGCTCTTATGAAAATCCATATATTCTAATAGTACAGTATTATAGCCTTTCCCACCTTGGAAAAATTACATTATAGTTATGTGGCCCATATTAAGGTTTCTTTGGGCTTTTATTAATAAAAAAGTATTTCAAAAGGATAAGCTTTTGAAACTGGACATTTAGCTATCCACTAAGTCAAGTTGATTGAGAAAAACTTCCATTTTTTTTCCTCTGGCTCTTTTAGAATGTTCCAAAAGAATGATTCAGAGAAACTATAAATAAAAGAAATATGATCAAATTTGTAAAATGTAAAGCACCTCCCCATGTTATCTATATATCTAAACCATGATGCAGTAATGTCAGTCACTTGTCCCATGCATTTCTATTTTGATGACCTGAATTAGGCCTGAATAATGAGTATAACTAAAAGGCCCACACACTATGGAAAGCTTAGCAAGTTCTAAGCAGGGAGGGAAAGGTCCTTGCTTTGGCTGATTTTACCAGGTTCCTCTTTTCTACTTTCCAAAAAGAATCCAATAGGTCATAGTCTGTTTTTCTGTCTGTTAATGATAGTGTGCTTAAAGTTCTACTAGTAGTTTCTGGAACTCTTTAACCTCACAGCCATCCTGAGAGAACTCTGCCCCTGAAGGGGAAAATAATTTTTCTTCACCCAGGGCCTTTTTCCTTGTATTAATATTAATATCCCATGAGAATATTAGCTCTGGAGGAAAGAATTTGGTGGCAAAATTCCATATTTACTCATGAAATCCACCCCCAACTTCCACTCACACATTTGAATAGAACACTCAAAAGAAAAGCTCCCCATTCCTCCCTCTCTTCCTGGACACTTCCCTTCAGCTTCATCTGACACCCACGGTTTTCCCCCTTTTTCTCTGCTTGAATCAAAAAACAATTTTTACTAGCAGAGCCTTCTTTCAGTAGAGTGTACCCTGTATTTGATAGGGCAGAAAAGTATTTAAATTTTTTTAAAAAAATTGCTTGGCATTGGCTGGAGTGTAGAAACAGAAAATGGAGTCAGTTACTGCTTAAGCCCCCAGCATCTAACCCCACCTGGCTGCTCTTTGTTCCCTCTCTTGGGTCACAGAGAAGATAGGCATAGCAAAACCTGACGCACCATCAAGGCTCCATGAGATTTAAGCAGTGTAGTGTGGTTGACAGCTGCCTTCCATCCTTCGTTTCCTAGAAATACTATTTAACACACCCTCTATGAGAGAGAGAAAAAGACTCATTGGTGCCATTGATTCTTTAAAATAATTTTTTAAAATGACACTTTGCATATGTAGCTGAGTGACAAAACATATGGATTCTAAAGCAACACATACTGTCTGCATTCCAATTTGGGCTCCATGCTTACCAAAATGTGATCTTGGGTAAGTTACTCAATTTCACTGTCCCTCAATTTCCTCATATAAGATACATTCTTGAATGAAAATGATAATAATATTAACCACATAGGGTTGTTGTGAGGATTGAGTTAAAATATTTAAAGCTCTTCTGAATACTGTTTGCATATAGAACATGATACTTGTTAGGTATAGAGTAAACAATATCCCATTTTTTGATACACAGGTAGATTTGAAGACATGCTTATAACAACATATCTATTTCTATGTATCTGAACTGGCATTCAGTAAATATTTGATGAATTAATGCAATCTAACAGAATAAATATGCTAATGCCAGAGTCCAGTGAGCTTTGTCACTCATTGTTCTACAGCTTCTGTGATTTGTTGCTGATTAATAAATAGAGACAGAACCTCAGAGTTTATGGATGAAGTGCATAAGGCCTAGATGGTAAGAAACATTTATGATGAGCCTCTGTGTGCCAGGTTCTAAGGCTGACACTTTTCATGAGCCATTACATATAAGTCTCCTAACAGCTCTTTTAAGGCAGATACAATTAGTTCCTTTATAGAAATAAGAAAAATGAAGCTCAGAAATGTTAAGAAAATTACCCCAAATCACACAGTTAGTAAGTTGTGCAAGAGGAAGGATTCTAATCCTACACTATTTTTAAGCAAAGTATAACATGTAAAAAGGAGGTGGAGGGTAGATTATGCAAGTAAAATGATTTTACAGACAGGTCATTATTGAATAAAACATTGAAATACAAGGTGTATTTTCATACTGCTGATAAAAACACACCTGTAACTGGGAACAAAAAGAGGTTTAATTGGACTCACAGTTCCACATGGCTGGGGAGGCCTCAGAATCATGGCAGGAGGTGAAAGGCACTTTTTACATGGCAGCGGCAAGAGAAAAATGAGGAAGAAGCAAAAGCAGAAGCCCCTGATAAACTCATTCAGATCTCATGAGACTTATTCACCATCACGAGAATATCACAGGAAAGACTGGCCCCCATGATTGAATTACCTCCCCCTGGGTCCCTCCCACAACACGTGGAAATTCTGGGAGGTACAATACAAGTTGAGATTTTGATGCGGACACAGTCAAACCACATCATTCTGCCCCTGGCCCCTCCAAACCTAATGTCCTCACATTTCAAAACCAATCATGCCTTCCCAACAGTCCCCAAAAGTCTTAACTCAGTTCAGCCTTAACCCAAAAGTCCACAGTCCCAAGTCTCATGACACATGGCAAGTCCCTTACAACTATGAGCCTGTAAAATTAAAAACAAGCTAGTAACATCCTAGATACAATGAGGGTTCAGGTATTGGGTAAATACAGCCATTCCAAATGGGAGAAACTGGCCAAAACAAAGGGGTTACAGGGTCCATGCAAGTCATAAATCCAGTGTGGCAGTCAAATGTTAAAGCTTCAAAATGATCTCCTTTGACTCCAGGACTCATATCCAGGTCATGCCAACGTAAGAGGTGGGTTGCCATGGTCTTGGGCAGCTCTGTTCTTGTGGCTTTGCAGGGTACAGCCTCCCTCCCAGCTGCTTTCATGGACTGGTGTTGAGTGTCTGTGGCTTTTCCAGGCATACAGTGCAAGCTGTTGGTGAATCTATTATTCTGGGTTCTGGAGGATGGTGGTCCTCTTCTCACAGCTCCACTGGACAGTGCCCCAGTAAGGACTCTATGTGGGGGTTCTGACCCCACAGTTCCCTTCTGCACTGCCCTAGCAGAGGTTCTCCATGAGGGCTCTGCCCCCGCAGCAAACTTTTACCTGGGCACCCAGGCATTTCCATCCATCTTCTGAAATCTAGGCAGAGGTTCTCAAACCTCAGTTCCTGACTTCTATGCACCCAGAGGCTCAACACCACGTGGAAGCAGCCAAGGCTTGGGGCTTCCACTCTCTGAAGCCACAGCCCGACCTGTACACTGGTCCCTTTCAGCCATGGCTGGAGTGGCTGAGCCCCAGGGCATCAAGTCCCTAGGCTACACACAACAAGGGGACCCTGGGCCTGGCCCGGGAAACCATATTTTCCTCCTGGGCCTCCAGGCCTGTGATGGGAGGGGCTGCCGAGAAGATCTCTGACATGGCCAGGAGACATTTTCCCCAGAAAATAGGTTTTTCTTTTTTATTGCGTAGTAAGGCTGCAAATTTTCCAAACTTTATGCTCTGCTTCCCTTATAAAACTGCATGACTTTAACAGCACCCAAGTCACCTCTTTAATGCTTTGCTGCTTAGTAATTTCTTCTGCCAGATACCCTAAATCAGCTTTCTCAAGTTCAAATTTCCACAAATCTTTAGGACAGGGGCAAAATGCCACCTGTCTCTTTGCTGAAACATAACAAGCGTCGCCTTTACTCTAGCTCCCAACAAGTTCCTCATCTCCACCTGAGACCACCTCAGCCTGGACCTTTATTGTTCAAATTGCTATCATCATTTTGGGCAAAGCCATTCAACACGTCTCTAGGAAGTTCCAAACTTTCCCACATTTTCCTGTTTCCTTCTGAGCCCTCCAAACTGTTCCAACCTCTGCCTGTTACCCAGTTCCAAAGTCACTTCCACATTTTCAGGTATGTTTTCAGCAACGCCTCACTCTACTGGTAACAATTTACTGTATTAGTCCATTTTCATGCTGCTGCTAAAGACATACCCAAGACTGAGAAGAAAAAGAGGTTTAATCGGACTTACAGTTCTACATGGCTGGGGAGGCCTCAGAATCATGGCAGGAGGCAAAAGGCACTTCTTACATGGCAGCGGCAAGAGAAAAATGAGAAAGAAGCAAAAGCAGAAACCCCTGATAAACCCATTAGATCTTGTAAGACTTATTCACTATCAGGAGAACAGCATGGGAAACACCGGCCCCCATGATTGAATTACCTCCCCCTGGGTCCCACCTACAACATGTGGGAGTTCTCAGAGATACAATTCAAGTTGAGATTTGGGTGGGGACACAGCCAGACCATATCACAAGGCTTATAATTCAAAGATGGTTTGGTCTCTCTTAGCATTAGCTTTGCGAGATTCAGACTCTATATTGTCCGCTTTAATCCTGTGCCGAATGTTATTTTATACTTCAACAGTATATTCATAAACTATAGAAATGGAAAGTGACTCAGTTATTCAACTTCCTCAGTTAACAGCAAAGAGCCATGAGAGGTAAAATGGCAGGCTCAGTGTCACATCACAATTAGTGACAGACACAGACAGGATTTCTCTGGACCTAACACTAATCTCCTTACAGTAGTCAGGATAGCCAACCAGAGACTGCAGTTTTAAATCCATCCATTTAGATGTATGTAGATGCTAGTTCACCTTAAATAGCCGAATTCCTACTTTAGTATCTAAATCTAAAAAGGGTATTAGAGTAATTCTTAATATTATCTGGGATGACAAAATAAACATGAATATTCTCTAGTAATAAAAGTAGGTAGACTTAATACTTAGGAGCTTTTATTTTTCAAACCTGACCAAAATTCTGGTATAGCTGTTATCTTGTCAAGGGACAAAGAGAGTTAAATGTAGTTTGGGTGATAGAATACTTTTTTAAAGAAAAAGTGCCGCTCCTTTTTTTTTACGAAGAGAGGAGTTAAAAGCATCCTGTTTTTTCCAGATTGCATTCATTCACTAAATATTTATATTTACCCAAACAACTATAATAGCAGAAATGCTACATCCTTTGCACATTTTTCCGATATCTATTACAGAGCTGGGCTTTTAGTAGTCACCGATTGGTGGTGTCTTTTCCTATGTTTAGTATGTTGGATAACTTCAAAACAAAAGTCATTGATGTTATGTCAGCTACTACTGATGTACTGCTATAGAGACAAAGAAGCATATGGTTCTTGACTATTCCAATGCTTGTGTTGTCCAGAAACATGCAGTGTAGTATGCACTTTCTTAGTTATAATGTCATCAGTAACATGAAGTACAATGGCAGTTTCTTTCATTGTGCATGCACCAGAGGCTTAGAATGAATAGCACTCTTACCAGGCTGACAAGCATCAAGTTGCATTATGGTATCTATACTAAAAAACTGGCACTATCTAACTATAGCATAGGGCCTAGGAAGCTTTGTTAATATGAGTGACAAGACACATGAAAAGCACATTATCCACTGCTTCAACAACAGTGCATCACCCGACATATCAGCTGAAAAAGCCGAACCTTGGGAAGCTCAAACTTTATGACCTAAATTTCAAAATGTGCCAAACATCACTTTAGTAGAAAGGGTTGTGAATTGCAATGGCAATGTAGAGAGAGAGGAAATAGTAAAGGTAAAGAAACAAAGAGGGACAGAAGTACACAATTCTAAGTGATTTTCATAGCAGACACTTAGCCCAAGTAAGCAAATACATTGCTAAATGACAAGAAATTGGCATGTGAGGTAAGCAAGTTTCTCGAGCCAAATATCTTAAAATAAAAGATCACTGGTGGGATAAAGAGGCAACCAAACCACAACCAGCTTGTACATTAGCCAAATATTGGCAGGTCAAGAAGGCTCAGCAAAGATTAACCTGCCACATCCTATAGGGGGTGAAGCTCAACTTACTGAGGATGATATTGAAAAGTCAACGATCAGGGAACAATTGATGTTATTTATCATTATGAGTCTCTCCACTTTCCCTAAAAACCCACACTGCAAAGCCAACTTAGAATTTAAGGGAGCAACATTACAATCTCAGGATTTTGTTCCACATTAACCATCCAGTGGACAGTCCTGTGGAAGCATGTGATGATGACAGATATATATATATACACACACACAGAAATCCACAAGTATAATGGCTGACACACACTCAGGCCTTCAGCTGTAGACTTGCACAAACACAAAAGAGAAATAATGCATGCAATGACAGCACAGATACTCTACTAATATCTTTTAAGGCAAAATCAGCATATTTCATGCTCAGTAAATCAGTTATTAATAGTGGTGACATAGGGATGTTATCTGATTGGTGTGGTTTTCATGCCATTCATGGCACTGAAGGCATGATTTAAACTATCACGCAGAAGTTCCAAGAACAACACTGTGATGTGAATTTAAATGAATACAATCAAGCTAGTGGTTCTGTGAAGTGCTGAAAGACTGCAAATTTGGCCACCAAAACCAGTTAATAAACACACTTTGCTCACTGTGGTCAGGAAAGATGGTTGGGAGTATAGATGGAGTTAGTTCAGTTAGTAAATGTATTTTGAACACTTACTGTATGTCAGCCACAGTACCAGGCAAAACACAATGCCTTTCTTCAAAGAGGTTACTGTCTAGTGAAACATTTTATAATTTAGAAATACAGTGACATGTTTGTAGCAGCTATATGTAATTTAATAAGCTGCTTTCTAGGTACCATTAGTTATGTCTGGCAATTTTCTATGCAACTTTTAAAGCTTCAGATTCTGGATAAAATATTGATTGAAAGAGTTAAGAAGTTCAACAGGTGATGGTATCAAAACGATAAAACCCCTCATCTTGGTTCTTTTTTCTTTTTTTTTTCTCTGAGACAGGGTCTCGCTCTGTTGCCTTGGCTACAGTACAGTGGCACAATCACAGCTCACTGCAGCCTTGATCTCCAGGGCTCAAGCGATCCTCTCACATCAGCTTCTCAAGGAGATGGGACTACAGGTGTGTGCCACCATGCCCAACTAATTTTTGTATTTTTTGTAGAGATGGGGTTTTTACCAAGTTGCCTAGGCTGGTCTCAAACTCCTGAGCTCAAGCAATCTGCCTGCCTTGGCCTCCCAAAATGCTGGAATTATAGGCGTGAGCCACTGCACCCAGGCAATCTCAGTTCTCATTTATACAATTTTTTTCTATATGCTAGACCTCTGGCTACTAATTATAAAATGTATGGCAAATATCAAAGTGGTGATGATTTACCTTGATCAAACCTTACCAAGACCTGCTTGGGTTATCCATGTTACCACATGGGTCCTCATACAAATTACAGGTCACTTGGGAATTAGCTCCCATGATGCTATCAGCAGACGGTAATTATTCTGTTGGTAAAAGGCAGTTTTGCTTTGTTAAATTGATCAAACATTTATGTAAAGTCATGGTATTGATATCAGTATCAGAATGAACATGGATCTCACTCTGTTGATTGCCACTTTGATGGCATCAGTTATCACCTTAGGAAGGTGGGTAATTTCATACACATTTGAAAGGACGAAAGAATACCACTCACATCCATGCTTTCAACATGAGGGTTACAGCCCACAGGAAGATTTTAACTTATTCTCCTTTAGATTCCTTCTTTGTTTCCAGTTCACTTGTAATGACTCTCCAAGAAGAGCAATAAAGTATTGAATATTTAGCCTGAACATCTGTTGGAACGAATATTGCATGGGAAAGTTTTTCTATATCTGCTCTGTGGTATCGGTGTCTACAACTGCACATTCCTCTAAGAAATACAGTCCCAAAAGAGAAAGGGTAGAGAAATCTGACCTCAATTGTGGTCATTAGTGTGAGAAATAACACATTGTCTGCAGCTCAAAACCAGTGGAATCAAGGTAGCCCCAGGAAGAAGTTGGCAGCCATTGTGGACAGCTGTCCCTCAGTGGCTCCAGTACTGCGTTGTTCTCACGTGAGATCTGTCTATGAGAAGTTCAGTCTATATCCAGTAATGGTTCTGAGAATCTGAATCTCATCTTCAATTAATACCCAACAAATGATACATTTTCACATACATATACACAAGATCCTTGCTTCTGGAAAGTAAAGGCTGCCCAAAAACAAAATGAGAAGAATCATTATTGGGTTGTATGGCTTTGCCTTTAGTATTTATCTCAAAATGGGTCAAGGATAACACGAGGGTCTTGGCTCTCTTATTTGATATTATCTCAATATACAGAACTTTTAGATCCCTCTTCCTTTCCAAAAATCCAATTTCATTCCTTTTTCTGAGAAGAGCAATAAACAGTGAAACATGAATGAGTAATGAAAGTTTAGCATAGTCAAGTCTAGTTGTACCAAGTTCAAATTGTGTATAACTATTATAATTGCTATTAGGAATTATGAATTATGCATACTGAAACCTGTAGGTCTAGTTAACCAACTTTATCAGCATACCAAGTAAATAAGTTATATAGAAATTCTTAAAAATCACAAAGTTAAGACTGGTAATATATACTAGAGACTTTTTTAGCCAATTAAATAAGATTTGGCACATGATAGGTCCACAAGAATTTAGTGATGAATGAATAAATGGACAGATGATTGAATTAAGGGAAATAATGCTTTCTTGAGTGGAAGGCCACTAGTGCTGAGGAAACTTAGGAATTGAAGTATGTAATTGTTGGCATATGTGCCTGTTCAATGATGGGAAGTTTTTCCAAAGTAGATAACAGCAGGTGTAATAAAATGCATGTGTATATTCATGTAGGCTGTTTTTAAAAGACATTATCTACATTACCACTTGGTACAAATTCCAAACCATAAAATCACTGAAGACATTGTAAACACAGTTTGAGGAGCTATGCTGTTTGCTCCATTTACTTGGTTTTGTTATTTATGCAAGACCTGTACATTCTAGTACTTTAACCGTTGCAATTGGCTGGAAGGGTGGGGAGTCCTTAGCAAAGCTTCTATTCTTGAAAATATTTAGACATTTTCGAATCGGAAAATTCTGGGTAGGTTTTCCTGTAGTCCATTCCTAAACAATAAGGGGAGGGGCATCAACTTGATTACAAACAAATATTTCATATTATCAATTATATTTAAGGGGGGTACACACTGTAAGATAAAAGGCCAAGACAAATCATATACGGCTATCAGCTATCAGTCTTTCAGGGACAACAAGATGGAAAGGTAGAAAAGAATCCCTGATCTTGATGTCGACATTGAAGTAAAGCTGGATGAGATTAAAAAATCAAGGAATCATCAAATTAAAATCTTCCTTCACATGACAATGTCAAAGTCTGGAAATGTTACCCTGAAACACAGTGGTTGACTGTGAGCCACTGGTATAGAGAAGAAAAAATGAAATTGCATGTGAAATGTCAATGTGGAATCATTGCCCCAAATCAGGTTGCTCTGAAGTTCCTGGGAGAGAGAAAACAGAATTACAACTTGACTCTAAAGACATTTGCAACCTTTATAATCAAATACTACTTCTGTCCTTCAAACCAAACAGAAGAACTATACTATAGGCCTTGATTTAATTGGATGTCTTGATGATGATCCTGATGAATGGGGAGAGTCCTGGCAGAGTCTTTTAGAAGGAGGAGGTGGGAAGTAACTTCTAGTAGTTAATCAAGCATTTTTGGAAATGACTTTAAGACCTTCACTTGGGTGAGCCTCAGGACTGAGTCACAGCTCAGACACCTGGGAGAACACATGATACTGGAAATCAAATTAAAAAGAAAATACTCTTGTACTCCACCTGGAAAATAGCCACTTTCATATTTTTGTTTTGGGATAGGCACTAAAACTCAGAGAAGACTATAATAAAATGAATGTCAAGGCAGGGTTCTTGAAGTTGACCATTGATCAGAATCACCTGGAGGATTTGTTACAGCATAGATCGTTGGCGCCATCCCCAAAGCTTCTGAATCAATAGGTCTGGGGATAGCTAGAGAATATGTAATTCTAACAAGCACCCAGGTGATACTGCTGCTGCAGGTTTTGAGACCACCCTTTGTGAACCATTGCTTTCAGGAATCGTTGAACAAAAGGATATGTATCTTCCTCGCAAAACTATGATTTACCCTCAGTGGAATCCAATCCGTGAGTTTACACGCAGTTAAAATTAAGAAATGAGCAATGACCACCACTGTTAATTTGGAACAGTCAAACTAACCTCACAAAAGACTTCTCCAATGGAAAAAAAAATGGGAAACTCTTTCCACGGTACACACTGGCTTTATTGGCTGTGGTCTTGGTCAAAGCACAGAATGAACCTTGGCCAGCAGCATGAGGTCTCTCAAGCTGCAGCTGTTGGGTGGAGGCTGCTCTGCCAGTGACTCTGGGCAGGAAGTGCCTCGTTAGAACTGTTGCATCTATTTTACTAAGGCCAGAGGGGGGAAAAGAAAGAAAGAAAGAAATCTGTAGGTTTCTCCAAACCTCTTTTAATGCCCACCTTCCTAAAGCCACCATGTTAGATGACTTTGCTACCCATCACTGTTTTATTTCTGGTAACTAACAGCTTGAGGTTCATTAAGATGGGAAGTTTCAAATATGCTAAGTCATAAATCAAGCCTGTATCTTCACTCACAGTGGAATTAATGACAGCATAAATAAAATGAAAATCCAAAATGACAGACAAGCACAGGGCACCCCGAATGAAAAACATCAGAAAGCTGATCACTTTGCACCCAGATCCAAACTGCTAGCCAGCAGTCTATAAAGAACATGAAGGATTAGCGCAACTTTCATCAGAAATGTGACTTTATAGAGCACATCAAGTTCAACAGGACTTCTCACAATGCTTCTTTCCAGGACCCTGCATCACATAAAGGATGAGGTGCTACCACAGTTTTTTCCTTCCAGTAAACAGTTTAAAATGTGTGTTATTAAAGGCAACCCAGCTTCCTCTGTGTTCATATCATTTTACAGAACTCCTGCCATCCTTCATTCCCTTACCCAGCTAAGTGCTGAGCAACAATGGACAAACAAAATCTAAACTAGCATAACCACTACCCTAGGGATAACACTGAATAAGAGTTATGCAGTATGATCTGATAATAGCTGGCTTCAAGAGCTAAGAAGAAAAGGGAGGAAAGAAGCTTGTAAAGGGGATATATTTGAAATTGTAATTTTAAATCAAATGTGCAATTGGACACACATTTTGGGAATTGCTCTTTTGGCTATTAGGTGATGAAGGTGATACGAATAGGTTCTCTGATATATGAAGTACCTACAAATACTGTATTAAAAACAGCTGTGTATTATCATACAAGGATGAAGAGTAATGATCTTATTTTACCAAGAGAAGTCTTTCACACCTGGTTAATAGATCAGCTCACATCTTAAGAAAAATAACAAAAGTGTTTCATGTAATAATCTCACTAACTCCTTATGCTTGCGATTATCCTGTTATCTTAAAATACATGCACAGGGCAAGTGAGTATGACTCTAGCCCACAGGTGGGCCCTAAGAAAGGACAGAAAGTTGCTTCTAAAGATCACCGAGGAGAGGACTGGATACCGGAGAAGGATATCAAAGAGAGCCAGACTGGGAGAGATGAAATATTTCCAATAGAAATACAGTATCTCAAGGACAAAGAGATGCACTGTTTCGAAGTACAAATTTTCGCATTATTGGCAAAGTGTCTCGCACTTTTGAAAGCCATTTGAATGCTTGGTGGCTTCAAATGACTCACAAGTACACGTGACTCGGTTTAAAAATTTGTAAGAAAAAAAACTGTATAATTTGATGGAAAACCTAATACTATCAAAATTAAACTTGGCATTTTTTTTAAGCAAGCATGATTTTAAGAAAATATTAAATCATTATGTAAAGAAGATTGTGAGCTAGTGATTAAGGAACATATAACATTATCCTACTTTCCCTCAGAATGTTTTTTTACTTTTAAATTGTAACATCCGAACTGTTGGTAGTTCAGTATCCACTAGTTTTGTTAAAATATATATATATATTGCCTCAAGCCAGTATTCTGATCTTTATTTCCAATGAAGTATACAGCTAAGATGACATAGAGTTCCAATATGTAAGGATAAATTGTAACTTTAATTTTATTTAAATAATACCAGTCAAACTGCTTCACTAAAAGTAATTAAAAATGAGAGGGCGACAAGTTGTGGGGTCATATGGGGCAACAGAAGATAGACAGCCTAGCATCTGTCTGTTTGAGAAAAAGAGAGCATTCGTCCAGAGAATGGCAATTGGCAACTGTGTAACTTCAGTTTCCTGAAACATAGCAAGTTATGTTGTAAGTACAGGTGATAGATATTGCAAGGCTCTGTTTGGACTATAGTAGCATTTCCCACCTCCCAACATTCTCATTTATATGCTCAGAGACATTAGGTTCTACATTATAAAAAATGGAGGCCATCAGATGATATATTGTTTCAAACATCTTCCTGAAAGGCAGCTAACATGTAGCTAACATGCAGTTTAGAAATCCAGTATATTCCTGTAGAGAGCAAGTTCACATCCACAATTATCACAGGGCTTTGCACCCACATCAGAATCCAGCTATGTTAGAGAAGAAAAGATGTCCAACCACAGAAGTATCCCTAGGGTTTTAGTCATAAGAATGGCCAAAGACATATGCAATATAAATCATTTCCTAATTTGCTACTTCTGAAAAGAAATGCAGGGGCTACAAACCCTAAAGTTGGCCCTTATAGTGTGGGTCGAACAGTTACTAGATTTCAGAGGTCCACAGTAGGGGCTATCCTGGTAGAACACTAAGGGTGACTTGTGCTGGGCTTGAATTTAGGTAGGATATGGCCATAGGTTTAGATATAGCAGGAGAAGCCAATAGGGGCAGATGAGGGCCAGATGAGGTTAGAACTAGAAGGTGCGGCTGGTTTCGCCAAAGAGCAGATTGGTTTACTTTGTTACTAATCAAAAGCTAGGGTGAATTTTCTGAATTTATTTGGGGGCTTGGAATCTAAAGTTCTGCTTTTCCATGTAAGCATTTCTTCCAGCCTTAAATTAGATGTGTCGTGTTTTGTAAGGAAATGAAACTAAATGGAATCTTTCGTGGTTTAAATTTCTTTTGTCAAATAGGGATAAGTTGATATGTTTCTATTGCTAAACATTTGAGAACTTAAACGTTGAAAGATGGAGCTATTTTCATATCATACTTTGGTGCATGAAATGCCTTTATATACAAACTTTCCCAAATTTCCTTTCCAGCTAAGGTTCATAATTTAGTTTTGATCCAAGAAAACCAGATGCTTTCGTGAGAACAGCTTCCTCATTTGAAGGCCATGAAAAATCACAAATTTTCTGTTTTGTTTTAAATTGAGAGAAAACACTGGAACAGTCTGTCTGGGGAGGGGGTGTAAGACTCTTGGAAAATTACTCAAAGATCATTCACATTCTTGGCTACCATAGGATGTGTAGCTGCATTTATAATAAGAACAAATCCTGAGTAAAACAATTTGAGGTATTTATTCCTTCCTAAAAAAAAAGAGTTTGCTAAGTAAATGTGCCATCTCCTTATATGTTAGAATTTGGTCCTATTTTAAACACGATGTGTTATCTAACTACAAAATTCAATACAGATTAGAGAAAATGTAACAACTACTAAATGGCTCTAAATGTACTTTGCATATCACTGAACCGAGACTCAAAATGAAAAATGCACTTACCATACTTGAAAGGAGAAAAATGAAGAAAAGTAGGTTCATTTTCTTAAGTAGGTAGGCATTTTTTATACATGTAAACTTTAAATGCTGTATGTGTACTATTTTATTAAGTTACAGATTTTAGCTCTTTATTAGTAAAAATAGGTAGGTAAACTATAACAATAAGAAAAGTTAGTGGTTCTGAGAAACTGGGTGCATAAAACGTTACATAACCAACTGGTTTTCAGCCTTCCAGTCAGACACTAGTCAAAGAAATAATATGACCTTAGCCAATGGGAAAAACATCAAGCCAGATTTCTCCCAGCTGTGTTTCTCCCCCTGTAGCCTTCAGCAACTTCAGTGGAAGTTCAGTGTGTTTAGGGAGAAAGATGGCCAGAAGAATCAAATTATTAAACCAAAAAGGTCAACCTTCAAATTAAGTATTGGACCGGGCTTACTGCAGAATAAGGTTTATCCTTCCCAGTGTCCCTGTGCTACAAGCAATATGGTGGACCAGCTACCATTCAAACAGGGCCGATATCCCATGTAATGGAGGCTATCCTGCCAAAAGGGTGAGTAAAGGAAAGAAGTTGTTGGCTTTAAGATGCACAAATCAAGCTATTAATGTTTCCTTGGCATTCTTTTTGATTTCCAACTCAAGGGTAGGGTAACTGCAAGAGATAGGAAAAATCCTCAGAGGAGACAGGTCCCTGGATTCAATTCTATATAAATAGGAGGCCAAGGAATTTTGAAAAATTATTGTTCACAAAAAGTTGACTTTGCCTTTGAAGTTCTTGTGTGTTCCATATTTAAGTCAGACACCTTCATTCATCCAACAGTAGCACAGGGCATTCAATAACATGATATAATGGGTTTTTTTTTTTTTTTTAGATTGAAAAAGTTATTTCATAAGATTCCTCTCCATTCTGTTATAAAATCACTGGCTACTATGTTTTCAAGGATTTCTCAAGTAAATAATTTGAGTTACTTTACATTTTCAGGTCTAATTGGTTTGGTGCAATTTTTTTTAAGTGAACACAGATGCACTAATAATGGTTTAAATCAGTTCTTATTGAAGAGAATGGACTGCATGAAGGCCCTACTAATACATAAAAGAAAAAGTTATTTAACTAACATTTATCCATAGGATTTAAATAAAACCTGTTGATTTTCCCTCGTATATTCTTCTCTGCTGGTTATTTAGGACCAGGGAGATAAAATATTTTGATGTTGGTCAAACCATCAATGGAAATAAATTCTCAATACTTTAAATATTACCATACAGTGATATAGTTTATATGGAACACCAGGACTGTGAGTCACACTGCATGGGATACTCCTAATAAATCCTCGTAATGCTCATTAGTACATTACATTGCTCTGAGAATTCCTGAAGTTAGATAAAAGAAAACCAAATCTGTTTAACGTTGTCTAACCCCAAATTTCTCCAGCTACCCTGAACAAATCACTCCTGTTTTCATGTAATTCCTAATGCCAACCAAACTTTGCGACGTGCATACCTGTTTTTGTATCTCATTTTTTCCTCCTAGCACAATGACTGGCATATAGTAAGAACTCAAAAGATTTTTAAAATGCATAAATGATAAAGATGCATAGCTATACTCTCAGGTTACATAGCTTGTGTTACGCAATTTTTGGATATGAGATATCTTCATGTTCTATAGGAAGAGTTGCATTCAATTTCATGGAAAGAGGTTGCCATTTTTTTCTTCAGTACCATCAAATACGGTAAGTTAGCACAACATATCTTGAGCGGAAGAATCTTTATGAAATGTGAGAACTCTAACGAGCAAGTGTACTTTAACGAACACAAAATAGTAATGCATATTACAAAGGTATTGCTTTATTGTCCTTGTCTGTGCAGAATCCATGACCCAGTAGGATTCAGTTCCTGAAAGTTTACTATTACTTAGCATTTACTATAAATCTTTCTCCACTAGGAGATCAGCACGTAAAGGGAATATGTTCTTAAACACTTTGATGAAAAAAGTTGGGATGGTAGAAGCAGATAGTACCAAATTATACAAGATTATATACATATCTCATGGACAAAGGAGTTTGGTGCTATGATTTTAGTCACAGTAAACCAAAGACGGTCCAGGATATGACTGAAGTGATCACAGTAGGATATTTGGCCACAAAAAGACAAATAAATAAATTGTGCTATGAATTCTTCACAGTGCTCAACAGTTCAGATATCATTTATGAATTCTTTATTGCTATTAAAAATGGATGATTGGAAATAATTTTCAGCTACTGTATGTAGTTGTGGACTGCTGAGATGATGGATATAAAAGTCCTGAGCATTTATAAAGTGGCCTGTCTAATGTTATATATGCACATCTCCATGACATGTTATAACACATGATAATTTATTAGGGAGAAAGCATTTTTCAAAAAATCAGTTGTATATAAATGCTCCCTGAATCTAAAGTGCTGGCAACTTTTGCCTCAAGGGTAACTCATTTTCCTTCTTTTTAGCCAGTAATTTTTGAAAGGCCTCAATTAGAAATCCAAATTTTGGTTGGGAAAATGTGACTGACCACACTTGAAAAAGGAAAATACAAAGTGAAAAAAATACCATTCTTTCTGTGCTAGTATAAGTTGCAAATAAATTAGCTGCACATCATTCATGAGCTGATATTATTTGGACTGGTTTACCATTTACAAGAACCAACAGTATTGTCACTTTTGTCAATGTTTGGCAATACCAAAGAGCCAAAGTTGCAGGTATGTCTGTTAGATAATCTGGGCCAAATTGCTGTAAGAATAGAGATGTTATTGTTTGTAAAACACTCATGTAAAATAACAAATTACATTTGTTTTTTTAGCTCTCATATTCCTCTTTTTTGGATTGTGAACTTGTTCCATTCATTGTGGCATCTTCCTTGTTTGAAGCTGAATCTGGAGCAACAGTTCTTTTGGTAAATGCTGGCAAGGTAAGAAGAAAAAGAGAAATAAACCTAGGTGAATATAAAACTGGCCTAAAAAATTAATTTTGCAGAAGGTAGTTAATGTATCATGGTATTTGATCTAGTTTTCTATAATTAAACTTCACAGGGACTAAGATACCTTCAACCTAAGAATAAATACATCCAATTTATGACATTTAAAAAAAAAACACATGAGAATTAAAATTTTTCTTTTATTTGAAGAATACCTGAGAGTAAAAAGTGTGTGCTTCGTCAGGATACAATGATAGAAACCACACATGGGTGCACGCACACACACATATGCACACTCGCACAGAATTTTAGAGGCAGAAATCTTAAGGGTTCCTTTTTATGGAATCCTCTTTGTTACAACTTCTAGTCTACTGAAAGTAACCTGGAGTCTGAGTGTACTATTCTTTTACTATCTCTTACCCCTCGTCTGAGCTATAGATGCCTGTATCCAACTGTCTGTGTGAAATCTCTCCTGTTCTCTACTCTCTGATGCCTGCTCATTCCTTACTCTTCTCCAACTTGAAAAATGATACGCCCATCTGCCCAGTTTCTCAAACCGTGGTTCCTCTCTTCCTTTGTCCTGTCCGACCCATCCATTCAGTTTAAGAGTGAGCTCTAATGACTCTCCCTACCAATTTCACCTGAGTCGTGATTCACACCATCCCCATTACTGTCACCACAGCCCCCAAGTCACCATTTTCTCTCTTTCTGTTTACTTCTTGCTCCCTTACGATCCTTTCTCCACACCACAACCACAGTCACCTTTCTGAAAAGTCAATCAAATTATGTCATTCTTCTGCGTGACTCCCTCAGCCTGCCCTTAATGGTCGCCCAGTGAACTCAGAATAAAATCCACACATCTGACTGTGGCTGCACCCTCTCTCTCACTCGCTCAGTAGCCCGTATCTCTAGGAGACCATGTCCCTTTCTTCTCCGGAGCTTTTGTACTTTTTGCCCCCACTATCAGGAAGACGCTTCCCATCCAATTTCAACTCAGCTGCTGCTTCTTGCCATTCGGGTTTCAGCTGTAACCTCCTCGGGAAGGCAGATCCTGATCATCAATCTAAATGAGTGCTCCTGTTCCAGGTACCTTCTGTCATTTCACCTTGATAGCACCAATCACCGTTTTAAATTATTTGTTTACTTGCTCGCTACCTGTTTCTCCATGAGATGACCTTGCCTGTCCTGTTCACTACTGTATCCTCCAGAACTGAACACTGGACATAGCGCACAGCCTTCTAGTAAATACTGGTTGAACAAGTGAATATAGTTGAGGGATTTTAAAATGACAGCCAACTGGGGATTTTCTAGCTGGTTTCTGGAGTGCCTCTAGAGAGTACCTTGTCAACTTGCAAAAATCAGAATTCAGTTATTTAAAAATATCCGGCATTTAACCGATCAGTAAAAAATACCTGAACCACAGTCACATAAAATAAACCTGTAAAATGAGAGACACAGAGAGACTGCACTTTCAGAGAATTAAATCCTTTAATGGACAAGAAACGATTTTATTGCCTTTATCAGTGTCCTAGTGTTTTCATTGCCATTGATCTTTGGCATTTTATTCTACAAGGCTGAGGACAGGCTACATATGAAGTATCTTCACAGTTAACCAGGTGGACCTTGAAGTATAACACAGAAACGAAAATAGTGTGCTATTCTTGCTGTGGATAAATTATTTTTCACCCTAGGGACTTAAACTACCATTAAGCACCTCAAAACACAAAGTGAGAATACTAACTTTTCTTTTTAGAGGAATGTATACTGAGTAAGAAAGTGAAATAGTATTTTTAAGCATCTTTCATTCATTTGCTTTTCTAAGAATATCAAATTTAAATAATATGTAAAATTCACTTCCAACTCCTATACTAATCCTTAGATAACATATTTTCCCCATGAAGAATAACAATTCTTTCCTTTTTGGTTCATTTATTTTAACAAACATTATGTTTTGGAATAGTTTTAGATTTACAGGAAATTTATAATATGCATTTATTTTTAAAATCTGGTTTGGAGACACCAACTCCACAAAGATTAAGCATTTCAGTCTTAAAAAACGAGAGATTTCTAGAAGTTGTCAGATTACTCTGGACCTCAGTGAAATCTGGTCTGGTCCCAGTCCTGGGATGTGATGGCTCTGTCCTGGAGTTGTGTTTCTTTAGTCTAAAAGGAGCTATACATAGTGACTAGTGGTCAGTTGCCACTTTTGAAAAGCAAAAATGACAGTTTCAAAAGCTGACATTATGTGTCTCTCTTACTAAGTCCCCACTGTCTACAGGCTGAAGGTAATGGAATCCAAGTCTTCTAAAAGAGTGTCCTGACTCATGGCCATAACTTCCAGCAAGCCAGGATAAATTTGGTAGTGATCATGGCTTTAAAGAATGGATTTCTGTGTTCCTATTTCCAATAGCAATATAAACTTACAATTTATACATTTCTTCCCTTCTTCCTGGCAGAAGGAATCTACCTTTTCTTGAATTGACCTGAACTACACAAAGCTGACATAAATTACTTCTTAAAACAAACTTTCATTAATGCTGGATCGCTTCAGAGACCACAAATTATGCAGTATTTTCCCATTTCCTTTGTTTTTTCCATGGTCAATGATTCTGTGCTTTAGTTTGGTCACAGTTTGACAGGGCATCTAAGTCAGCAGAATGAATGTCTTAGCATCTACAGCTTAAACGAAAGGGCCTCACTCAGTACAAATTCCGACTAGAGTAAGGAGCTGACTGTTCTGTGAGCCTAGAAACTCATGTCTGCCTAAGGACCTATGACTATCCACTCCCTAAGTCTCCATACAGATCTCAACTGCTCCAAACTCCAAACCCCAGCTTTCATGTTCCACCTGAAACTTAACAACAAAATTAGACATTTCCTAGTCAGACATAAAAGCTGGGGTTTTCTTAGTAACACTTGTCTTTGTAAGAATCATTTTTAGCCAAAGTGTATATACACATATCAGATAATACCAAAGGGTTACATAGAAAAGCAGGAGTTTCTTGTTCCACCTCTCTGATTTCCACAATCCCACTCCGAGAGTCAGCTCTGATGATCACCTCTTCTAGTTTTATTTTCTGTATTTATTTCATTTTTGTAAAACACGGAGAAGCTTATATTGCTATTTTTTGATTTATATTTTTAGACATTGTCCACACTCACCCCCTTCTCCTCACCCCATACTCCCAATATAGTTACATATGAGCTTTTAGTTATGTGACTGTTTACATTATTATGACTAAATATGGCTCATGAAAACATAGTAAGTATACTATGAAAACATTTCTCTTCTTGTTCATTTTTTTCTCCTTGGTTTATTAACTGACTCTTGTTTCATTTCTTTTTATTTGCTCTTTCTCTGTGACCATCGTGCTTCTAAGTGCTCAGTTCGATCTGCCATATGTCCACTAGTAGTCTTTTTTCTTAAGTGTTCAATCGTATCAGATAATCTATCAGTTTTTAGTTTGTTTCCTGCAAATTTTCTGGATAGAATCTTTCCTTTCTTCCTTCACTATGGCAGAACTGAAAAATATGAGTGTCCAGATTAAAAGTAGCTAGAAGAATAAATAAAACAAGACCCACCCTGAGGCACATCATCACAAACTCACTGGGGTGAAAGAAAAGATCCTAAAAGTTCCTGGAGCGAGGAGTAGAAAGGTTGTGGTAGGGTAGGAAGCAGGTGCAGAAGATGACTTCAAAGGAGTGACAGTCTCTATCTATGAATGAAGGATTTTTCAACAACACTGGATTTTGGAGGATAATTGTTCAATGACTTCAGAAAGAAAATCATTTTCAACTAGAATTTTATAGCCAGCTAAAATTTCAGTCAAATGTTAATGGAAGAAATCTATTTTTAGAAATACAAAGACTAGAAATATTTACCTCCTTTTCTTTCTTTCTTTTTTTTTTTCGATGGAGTCTCGCTCTGTTACGCAGGCGGGAGTGCAGTGGCATGATCTTGGCTCACTGAAACCTCTGCCACCCGGGTTCATGCTATTCTCCTGCCTCAGCCTCCTGGGTAGCTGGGTCTATCGGCGCCCATCACCACGCCTGGCTTATTTTTTGTATTTTCAGTAGAGATGGGATTTCACCATGTTAGCCAGGATGGTATCGATCTCCTGACCTCATGATCCTCCCGCCTCGGCCTCCCACCTCCTTTTCTTTTGTGTGCTGTAGAGGTAGGAGGTGGGACTAGACTCCAAAGGCAGGGCTTGGATACCTGCCCAAATTGAGGACTAGCTAAAACGGGTCTCAAGCAGAAGCACCTCCCCATAAGACACGCCCACAAGTGTGCCTGTCAGTTTATCATTGCCACGGCAACACCCGGAAGTTACTGCCCATTTTCCTGGCGACCACCCAATAACCTGAAAGTTACTACCCTCATCCTAGAAATTTTTGCATAAGCTGCCCTTCAGTTTGCATATAATTAAAAGTGGGTATAACTATGAGTGCAGAACTGCTTCAGGGCTGCTGCTCTGGGCACGCTGTCTATGGGGTAGTCCTGTTCTGTAAGCGGCAGGACCTCTGCTGCTGCTGTACACTGACGCTTCAATAAAAACTGCTGCTAACACCACCGGCTTGCCCTTGAATTCTTCCCTGGGTGAAGCCAAGAACCCGCCTAGACTAAGCCTCAATTTTGGGGCTTGCTTGTCCTGCATCACTCTTACAAAAGAAAGGAGTGAAACAAGAAAGAGGAAGGTGCAGGATCCGGGCACATGGGCATCTATATAGGAAAAGAGCGAAGGAAAATCTCAGCATGGCCGCCGTCAGTGGGTGTTTGTTGGGTGGGCCTGGCCACTCCTGGCCTCTTGTTCTGTTTTCTCTGTTCTCTCAAGACTCACATTAATCATCTATTGTCCCTCCTGAATTGATTTTCTAAAAATTTTATCTTTTCTCTCTATTGTCCCATTCTTTTTCTTTTTCTTCTCCTTTCTTTGTGGTTATTTCACATTGTTTTCCACCTTTCTGGTTTTCTTTTTTCTTTATGGAAATTATATTTTAAAATTCTGACACTGCTTAGTCTGTGTTCCTTTTTCATAGTATTTTGCCCTTGTTAAATTTAGTGGATATAATATTTTCTCTTATCTCTGAAAGGGTATTAATGATATTCTTTAAAACATCCTCTGTTTCCTCTATTACTCATTTGCTGTAAGTTCTGTTTTCCTCTTTGTTGGTCCTGGCATCTCTTCTTTTTCATTTTTCAATTTAAAGGGAGATTAAAGAAAAATTACAGGACAATTTCTAAAACTGAGCTGAAATTTTGCTACAAAAAAGAAGTACTCAGGGTAATCCTAATGTTTCTCACTGCTAATGTGCCCCATTATTAAAAACAGAAAACTTACGGCTTATCAGAAAAGCACAAAAGAATAAATATGTTTTCTAGAAATAATTATAATTCAATTACTTGAAAGTAATTAATGACAAGGTACTTATGATTAAATTTTTTAAAGTATTTTTGAAAATATGGGGATAAGTCTGGGAAGAAAATCATAAAACAAACTTGTACACGAGAAGAATAGTAAAACATAAGGCTATGGATTAATCAATTAATTAATTTTTTTACTAATTAAACTAATAAAGAGTTTTACTTTTTAGGCTAAATTTTTCAGTTAGATTTTACAATATAAACTATAATAAATGTTTTCTTTTTCAATTATGCTTTTGATATTTTTTCCTGTTTAACTTTCCTTTTCAGCCAGTGTATTTCTATAGAAACCTATCGTTGCTTGTGAGAACTGTATCTTAATTAAAGAAATGACCACAGTTGGTCATGAAATGCTAGTGTCAAAACCTAAATACAGGTTCTTTCACTGCCTATCATAGTAATAAATACAATTCCAAAAATCTTGATGTTTTCCATTTAATGTCTTCTAACCACTTCCCTCTAGGTGCCTTTCTAGGAAGGCTTATGAAGGTCATAATGGCAAAAGTAACAGCAGTATAACAAAGACCTCTGTGTTCACATCATGGTGTTGTTTATCTCCAGGCTCTTGAATGTCTTACTAGTTGGGACACTGTGATGTTTCATGGTGCTAAGTCCCTACTTCCTCCTCCATGCTTGTTTATATTAGAAGGACTTGGAGAAAATTTTCTATTGCTAAATATGAAAGAAAAAGAAAATTGGCCTATGTGTATATCAAATTCTGAGGTGCCATAACCAACTTGAGGTCCATATTAAAGGGTGGTTCTTGGATTATGTAGATACAAAGTCACTTGGGAAAATGATTAGGACAGGAAGAAAAAATGCTCTGCATTTAGAATAAAATAATCATGAAATAATGAAAATCCAAACCATTTATCAGAAACTGATAAATATTTATTCAATGAATCCATGAATATAAACCAGCAAAAATGAGAGTTATCACCCTTGGATTTGACCTACTTCCTAGTGGCTTATTTTGGTATTTTATTTTAGAGCAATATAGCTATTTTAAATGACAGAATTATCAAATTTAATGTACAATCCTACAGGCCCATGGTAAACTGAAGAGTGAAATTATTTCCTAAGTAAGAATCCATTAAATAACATTTGGATCCCAAAAGTTTAGATAAATGTGGACTTAACAAAAACAACTTACATGTATATTAATTTAATATTAATTGAATATTAGTTGAGTATTTACTATTTGCCAACTACTATATAGAGTGCCAAGGAAACAGTGGTGAACAAAACAGGCATTGCTCCTATCCTCAAGATAAAAAGAAAAATTGTAGCACACTGTGGGTGCTCATAACAGAGACTACACGGAAATTACATATAAGCTGAACCTTGAAGACCACATATAGGAGGGAATGGAGATGGCAGGGATAGATGGTGGCAGGTGGCATTTTGGGCCAATGGACTCATACCTTGTTGACATTGATGACATTTATCAAGATTTACAGAATATTCACAGAGTAAAATCTAGCAGTAATAGTATTCTTACTCTTTGTACAAGATTACATATTTCTCAACATTTATATTGCAAAGACCTTCAATTTTTTGATAATTTGAGTTTTATTATAAAATAACATTTTTTACTCACTCATCCATAGTTACAAGCAATCTCCAAACAAAAAATATGCCTAATTAAGATTTTAACCTTGGGTGGTTATTTAAGTTATTCTGAGAAGTATAAAGTCCAAAAAGGAGGGATTCTACATATTTTTAGTAAACTGTGTACTATTATGAATATCCTTGAACAATTTTTGTATGATTCATGAGGATTTTCTCAGACTTAAGAATATCACTATCATGTACTGGTCTTAAACTAATTTTTCCATGTGTTGCATTTTCTTAAATCTAATTTAAAAACGGGTACAGGACTTAATTACTTACAGTTCATGTATGAAAATCTTGGACTAGACAGGAAGCGACTGTGATCCTGCCAAGACGATGAGTGATCTAACCCATGAGTGTGGGAACCTTCTGGAAAGGTTCTGTCACCCTAAGGAAAAAAAGGCACAGCATTTCAATGATTACACAAGGTAAGGATCAAGACTCATTTAAATGTACTGAAGCTGAAATTAAATCTTAATATACAAGCTATGTTGTACATGCACAATTTAATATAACTATAATCACTGTAAAAATCAAATATGGGCAAGTTAAAGAAAATTTGGAAAAAAGGAGAAATCACCCATTGCTATAGCAGCATGACATATTTCTTTCCAGTCTTTTTTCCCCCATGAATAGAATTTATAAAACTTTGTGTTTAACTTAAACTTATGCCATAAACATTTTTGAAGTCATTATCTATCCTAACATTTAGCTTATGAGATACTCTTATACTATCCAGTGGATATACTATGTTTTACTCAGCCATATTTTATTGGCATTTAGGTGGTTTCCAATATTTTACCCATATACATGACACTGTGAGAAATATCTTTAGACATATAACCTTTTCCATATCTAGGACTATTCCTTATGACGAATTCTCATGAAAAAATACTGGGTCAATAAAAATAATTTTGATGTTTTAAAATACATTTAGGAAGACTGCTTTCTAGATTATATTCATCCTCTCACTCATTTAATAAATATTTAGTAAATGAAAATGAACCCAGAAAAGGTCCTTCTCCTTATGTATTATATGAATGTGTCCTTCTCCACATACCTCAGCTATAATGTTAAATAATTTTACTAATAAAATAAATAGATTTAAAATAGGTGTTTAATATACTTTCCTTTGATAAATAGTAAAACTGCACTTTCTTCCCATGAATGTTTCCTACTTATTTATCATACTTGTGATTTTTTTCCTTCTTTCACTCATTCATTCATTCACTCACAATAATTTATTGGGCACCTATGTGGTAGGCTAAGAGAAAGCAAGGCATTGGGGTCTACAGTCAGAAAGCCTTCAGGCTTGCAGAAGAGAAAGGCATTAAACAAATGACATGATTAAAAACTATGATAAGTGCTATAAAAACAGGTAATTACAGGAAGAACCAAGTTTAGATTTAGGATTCAGATAAGACCCCTCTGGGAGGTGATAGTTAAGGCAATGTTTGAATGTGGAATGTGAATCCACGAAATCAGCCAGGTGAAAATTTATTGGTGGGGCATGAGAAAGCGGAAGGTGAGGAGAAGGATCAGGGAGGGCAGTCAGGGAATAAAATTCCAGACTCAAGTAAGTGCAGAGGTGAGAAAGAGCTTGGTGTGTCTCAAGAACTGGAGGAAGGCCCCACAGCTTAGGTACACTGAGCCTGGAGGAAGAGATTACAGTGAGATCCAGGGCCATGCTCAGGATTTGAAACTTCTTTTTCTTTTAAAGTACAATCAGAAGGCAATCAGGACTTTAAAGGAGAAGGATGACAAACTTTATTTTTTTTTCCAAAGATTACTTGGGCCTCTGTTTGGAAAATGAATGGAAGCAGCACAGGATTGAAGTATGAATACCAGTTAAGACCATAACTGAGGATAACAGTGGGGTTCTAGGGAGATGAAGGCATCAAGAAATGTTGGCAAAAATTCCATATCTGTGGGTTAGGTGGCCCAGAAAGATTTCTCAAAATATGGTCCCCACATGGAGTAAGGCCTCATGTAACATGACCATCTGATGAATTAGCTGTCCTTCTCTATACCAAGTACCAACTATATTTTATTTCTGTGTCACATACAATGTACGTAAGTGCAAAAGAAAGGGCAAATATTTAAAAAAATGTTTTTAAAAGGTCCATATACTTTGAGCCAAAGGCACGAACATAATCCTCAGGTGGTTCAAGATCATTAGCTTTCACGTACCAAAGGGAGATGATATAGTTAGGGTATTTGCCCATGCCCCAATCTCAGGTTGAAGTGTACTCCCCAGTGTTGGCGATGGGGCCTGGTGGGAGGTGTTTGGGTCATGGGGGCGGATCCCTCATGGCTTGGTGCCGTCCTTGCAATAGTGAGTACTGGGGAGATCTGGTTTTTTAAGTGTGTGGCACCTCCCCTCACCTCTTGCTGCTGCTTTTGCCATGTGAAGTGCCTGTGCCTGCTTCACCTTCTGCCATGAGTAAAAGTTCCCTGAGGCCTCCCCCAAAGCCAAGCAGATGCCGATACCATGCCTGTAGAGCCTGCAGAACCGTGAGCCAATTTCTTTGTAAACTACCCAGGCTCAGGTATTTCTTGATAGCAACACAAGATCAGACTAATACAGGAAGTTAGCTAGATTTAAGATGAAGACCCTGAAGTTTTTAACCAAGTGATTTTCAATTTTCACTAATTATGGGAATTTCATAAGAAACTTGAAGTCATTCACTGCAGGATCTCTAGAAAGGAAAGGATATACATTATGCCCCAAATGTATTCCAACAACTACTTTAGAATGAGCTGACATTGGGCAACTAGAGACAGGTAAACTAGCTACTGGAGTTCAGATGTGACATACTACAGGTGTGGCTGGAATTGGAAGATGTATAAATGGAGAAGAGGGTTATCATCTCAACCAATGCTAGAAATCTCCACTGAATCATGGTTTTGATATAAATCATGGTTTTGAAAGAGAAAAGCATAATAAATGGTTTCCCACTAAAAGATGCTTTGATGATTAGAGGTCAATAAGGGAAAGCAAACACATTTTACTCACTGATGCCACAATTGAGAAAGACAGTGAGAGGAAAAGAGTAGAGACACAGGTTTGAGTATCCTGTTGAAACAGATGGTGTCATGGTGGCCTCAAAATGTGCCTACCAGAGGAAGGATGAATTAAACAAAGATATTTAAATACTATTCATTCTTCCTAAAAGGCATGGTTTTAAATTTCTAAAACAAAGTCAACTGGCATCAAAGCATTGGTTATATATTTTCTATTTAGAGAAAAATAATAATTTGTTATTCTTTTTTATTCTCTTTTGTTTTTTTGAGACAGAGTCTTGCTCAGTTGCCCAGGCTGGAGTGCAGTGGCACAATCTTGGCTCACTGCAACCTCTGCCTCCCAGGTTCAAGTGATCTTCCTGCCTCAGCACCCCCAGTAGCTGGGATTACAGGCATGTACCACCATGCCTAGCTAATTTGTATATTTTGTATTTTTAGTTGGTCAGGATGGTCTCGAACTCCTGACCTCAGGTGATCCACCTGCCTTGGCCTCCCAAAGTGCTGGGATTACAGGCGTGAGCCACAGTGCCTGGGCTAATTTAAATTTTTAATGATAAAGCCAGCTACTTGGCATATGACAGTCAAAATATGGCACTGACATATTTCATTCTAGCAAATTTTAAAAATATGGGGAAAATTCTGGAGAAAAATTATTCAACAAATATTTTAAAATAAAAACTTATTAGCATAATTTAAGGATACATTTTCCCAGGTCTTACTTATAAATATCTGTTTATATGGAGATCACCTTCGTTGACAATTTTGTTTCCTATTTTTTCATAGGAATTTTCTCTATCATGATCATCGTTATCATTATTAGGGTTATTTAGTATTTTAGTTTACTAATCTCATATTGTTCAAAATTTACAATTGATTTCAGTATTCTCTGTTATAAATAATGATTTGATAAACATCTTGGTATAAAAACTTTTGTCCATATTTTCATGTATTTAATATAAATTCCTAGAATTGAAATTACTGAATGATACATTTTAAGGCTTTAAAAAATATCAATTTCATTTTAGTTGAAAAATTTATTGGTAGAGTTATTCATAACATTTACTAAACATACGTTGTTAAAAATTATTTAAAACCTTTTTATGGGTACAAAATAGGTGTGTATATTTATGGAGTACATGAGGTATTTTGATACAAGCATACAGAGTGCAATAATCCTGTATTAGTCTGATTTCACACTGGATAAAGAACTACCGGAGACTGGGTAGTTTATGAAGAAAAAAGGTTTAACTGATTCACAGTTCCAGACGGCTGGGGAGGTCTCAGAAAACTTACCATCATGGCGGAAGGAGAAGGGGAAGTAAGGGCCTACTTCACATGGCACCAGGAGAGAGCGAGCATGGGAAACTGCCACTTTGAAAACCATCAGATCTCATGAGAACTCCCTCATCATCACAAGAACAGCATGGGGAAAACCACCCCCATGATCCAATGACCTCCCATTTGGTCCCTGTATACCTAGAAGTGGGATACCTAGCTGGATCATCTAATAGTTCTACTTTTTGCTTTTCGAAACTCCTCCATACTGTTCTCCACAGTGGCTGTACTAATTTACATTCCAACCAACAGTATATGGGGGTTCCTCTTTCTCCACATCCTTGCCAGCATTTGTTATGGCCTGTCTTTTGGGTAAAAGCCACTTTAACTGAGGTGAGATGATATCTTAGAATTGTGATTTACATTTCTCAATGATCTTGAGCCCATTTCCTACACCTGTTTGCCATTTTATGTCTTCTTTTGAGAAATGACTATCCAGATATTTTGCCTGTTTTTAAATCAAATTATTAGGTTTTATCCTCTATGGAGTTGAGTTCCTTATGTATTACGGTTATTAATCCCTTATTAGATGGATAGTTTGCAAAAATGTTCTCCTATTCTGGGGTTGTCTTTTCATGAGGCTGATTGTTTTGTTTAATGTGCAGAATCTTTTTAACTTTATGTGATTCCAGCTCTCCAGCTTTGGTTGTCTGTACTTCTGGGGTATTCCTCAAAGTCTTTGTACAATCCAATATCCTGGAGAGTTTCTTTTTTCTTATAGTTGCTTCATAATTTGAGGTCATCTATGTCTTTAATTCATTCTGATCTGAATTTTGTATATGATAAGAGATATACATTCTAGTTTCATTTTTCTGCATATAAATATCCAGTTTTTACAGTAATATTTATCAAAGAGATTGTCTTTTCCCCCAATGTATGTTCTTGGAAACTCTGTCAAAAATAAGTTCACTGTAAATGTACGGATTTGTTTCTGGGCTCTCTATTCTGTTCCATTGGTCTATGTGTCTGTTTTTATGCCAGCAACCTGCTGTTTTGGTTACTATAGCTCTGTAGTGTAATTTGAAGTCAAGTAATGTGATTCCTCCAGCTTAGTTCTTTTTGCTCAGGATGGCTTTGGCTATTCTGGGTCTTGTGGTTCTATATAAATTTTTGGATAGTTTTTTCTATTTCCATGAAGAATGTCATTGATCTTTTCACATGAATTGCACTGAATTTGTAGATTGCTTTGGGTAGTATGGACATTTCAACAGTATTTTTACAATCCATGACTATAAAATATCTTTCCATTTTTTGTGTGTGTGTCCTCTTCAATTTCTCATATCAGTGTTTTATAGTTTTCATTGTGGAGATCCTTCACTTCTTTGGTTATGTGTATTCCTAGGTATCTTATTTGTGGGTACTGTAAATAGGATTACTTTTTTGATTTCTTTTTCACATTGTCCACTGTTGGAATATAAAAACGCTACTAATTTTTGTGTGTAGATTTTGCATCCTTCAAATTTACTGAATTAGTTTAACAGTTCTAATAGCTTCTCGGTACAGTCTAGATTTTTTCAAGTAGAAGATCATATCATCAGCAAACAAGAATAATTGACTTCTTCCTTTCCAATTTGGACGCCCCTTATTTCTTTCTCTTCTCTGATTGCTCTGAACTAGGACTTCCAAGGCTGTGTTTAACAGCTAGGGAAAGTGGGCATCCTTGTCTTCTTACAGGTCTTAGAGGAAGGGTTTTCAGTTGTTTCTTGTTCAGTATAATACTAGCTGTGGGCCTGTCATATATGACTTTTATTGTGTTGAGATATGTTCCTTTTAAAATCCCTCTAAAACCTGAGTTTTTTGAGGCTTTTTAATATGAAGGATGTTTAATTTTATCAAATGCTTTTTCATTTGAAATGATCATGTGAATTTTGTCCTTCATTCTGTTGGTATGATGTATGACACTGGTGGATTTGTGTATGTTAAACCATTTTTGCATCCCTGGTCTATTATGAATAATCTTTTTAATAGATTATTGAATTTGGTTTGCCGGAATTCTGTTGGAGATTTTTTTCATCAATGTTCATCAGAGATATTGACCTGTGGGTTTTTTTTTTTTTTTTTTTTTTTTTTTTTTTTTTTATGTGTCTTCTTCTGGTTTTGGTGTCAGGGTAATACTGGCCTCACAGAATGAGTTTGGAAGTATTCCCTCCTCCTCTATTCTTTGAAATAGGTTGAGTAAGACTGGTATTAGTTCTTTAAGTGTTTGGTAGAATTCAGCAGTGAAGCCATCAAGTCCCAGGTTTTTCTTTGCTGGGAGCCTTTTTACTATGGCTTCAATCTCATTACTTGTTATTGGTCTATTCAGATTTTGGATGTTTTCAGGAAGTTCAATCTTAGTAGGCTGTATATGTCTAGAATGTATCCATTTTATCTAAGCTTTCCTATTTATTGGCATATAGTTACTCATTGAAGTCTCTAATGATCCTCTCTGCAGTATCAGGTGTAATGTCTCCATTTTCATCTCAGATTTTATTTATTTGGGTCTTTTCTCTCTTTTTCTTATTGTGGCTAAAGATTTGTCAATTTTATCTTTTCAAAAAAAACCTTTTTGTTTAGTTGATATTTTGTATTTTTTTCATTTCACTTTCATTTATATCTACTCTGATCTTCATTATTTCTTTTCTTCTACTAATTTTGAGTTTAGTTTTCTTTTGCTTTCTGGTTCTTTAAGATGCATCACTCAGTTTTTTATTTGCAGTTCTTCTGCTTTTTTGATGTAGGCATTTATTGCTCTAAACTTTCCTCTTAGTACTGCTTTTGCTGTACCCCATAGGTTTTGATATGTTATGCTTCCATTTTCATTTGTTTCAAGTAATTTTTAAATTTCTCTTAGTTTCTTTATTGACCCACTAGTCATTCAAGAGCATACTGTTTAATTTCCATGTGGTTGTATAGTTTCCAAATTGATTTCTAGTTTTATTCCCTTGTGGTCAGATACGATACTTGGTCTTTCAATTTTTTTGAATATTTAAAGAAATTCTTTTTTTAAAGAAGTTCTTTAAAGAATTTTTAAAGAACTGTTTTGTGACCAAACATATAGTCTATCCCTGTCAACGATCCATGTGCTGAGGAGAAGAATGTCTTCTGCAACCACTGGATGAAATGTTCTGTACATATCTATTAGGTTCATCTGGTCTATACTACAGATTAAGTCTTACGCTTCTTTGTTGATTTTCTGTCTGGACAATCTATCCAATGCTGAAAGTGGGGTGTTGAAGTCTTCAGCTATTATTGTATTGGCATCTATCTCTCTCTTTAGCTCCAATAATATTGGCTTTATATATCTGGGAACTCCAGTGTTGGGTGCATATATATTTACAATTGTTATATCCTCTTGCTGAATGCACCTCTTTATCATTACATGATAACCTTGTCTCTTTTTATAGATTTTTGCTTTGAGATCTATTTTTTCTGACGTAAGTATAGCTACTGCTGCTGTTTTGGGTTTCTGTTTGCATGAAGTATCATTTTCCGTCCCTTTATTTTTAGTCAACATATGTCTTATAGGTAAAGTGTGTTTCTTGTAGGCAACAGACCATTGGGTCTTGTTTCCTTTTTCAATCCATTCAGTCATTCTGTGTCTTCTGATTGGAGAATTTAGTCTATTTACAATCACTGTTACTACTGATAAGCAAGAACTTACTCCTGTCATTTTGTTATTCATTTTATGTTTGTTTTCTGGTCGTCTTCTTCCTGTCTTCCTTTTTGTGAAAGCAATTTCTTCTGGTAGTATGTTTTAATTTCTTGCTTTTTATTTTTTGTGTATCTGTTGTAGGTTTTTTGATTTAAGGTTATCATGAGGTTTGCAAATAACATGTTATTTTTAACTAATGATAACACTTCAAGAACAAGCAAACTAATAAACAAGCAAAGAGAAAACTAATAAAAACACTTTAACTTCACCCCTCCCACTTTTAAATTTCTTTGTCTCTATTTTTATCTTATGCTATTTATGCCCTGAAGAGTTGTATTTATTATTAGTTTTGATTGACTTATCTTTTAGTCTTTCTACTGAAGACATGAGTACCTTATACACTGTAATTACAGTGTTATAATATTCAGATTTTTCTGTGTACTTACCATTACCAGTGAGTTTTGTACCTTCAAATGATATAGTATTGCTTGTCAACATCCTTTTATGTCAGATTGAAGGACTCCCATTAGCTTTTGTTATAGGACTGGTCTAGTGTTGATAAATACCCTCAGCTTTTGTTTGTCTGGGAAAGTCTTCACTTCCCCTTCACATTTGAAGTATATTTTTCCTGGATATACTATTCTAGCATAAAAGTTGCATTTCTTCAGCAATTTAAATATGTCATGCCTGTTTCTCCTGGCCTGTAAGATTTCCACTGAAAAGTCTGCTGACAGATGGATGGGAGCTCCTTTGTATATAATTTGTTTCTTTAATCTTGTTGCTTTTAATTTTTTTCCTAATACTTGACCCTTGGGAGTTATATGTTTTGAGGTGGTCTTATTTGGGTTAAATTTACTTGGTGTTCTATAACCTTCTTGTACTTAAATATTTATATCTTTCTGTAGTTTTGGAAAGTTCTCTATTATTTCATTGAAAGACTTTCTATTCCAATCTCTCTCTCTAGCTCCTCTTTAAGGCCAATAACTCTTGTATCTGTCCTTTTGAGGTGAAGACTAAGCTCTATTTTTTAATCTTGCCCAAATTCCTGTCTAAGGGGTCTGGGGAGTTGTGCCCTACAAACTATAAATTCTCATCAGATGGGTTTTATTTAATTCTATATATCATGACTTACTTTCCAATCTGACTCTGGCATAGCATTACAATACAAGGAAGAAAATAAAAATATTTTACCCCAAAACATGTTTTTCTGCCATATCTTGAAATGGCCCTGCAAAGCCATCCTTTGTGTGGGAAAAACTGCATTTGTAAAGAATCTCTATTAACATAGCTAGATCTTTTTCTTCAGGCCCTCCCAATCCTGAAGAGATTAACTAAAAGTCTAGCACCCTTTAACGATCTGAATAGGAAATATTTGTCATCTATTGTCTCTAAGGGCAGCCACTATAAGACTTCAAAAAGACCTTGGTCTCCACAGTCTTTTATCTTAACCTGAATATTTCCTTTCTATTGATCCCAGGTCTTTAGACAACCTCAACTAATTGTCAACCAGAAAATGTTTAAATTTACCTATAGCCTGGAAGCCCCTGCTTTGAGTTGTCCCACCTTTCTGAACCAAACCAATGTATTTCTCAAATGTATTTGATTGATGTCTCATGCCTCCCTAAAATATATAAAACCAAGCTGTACCCCAACCACCTTGGGCACATATTGTCAGGACCCTCCTAAGGGCTGTGTCATGGGCTAAGGTCACTCATATTTGGTTGAGAATAAATCTCTTCAAATATTTTACAAAGTTTGACTCTTTTCATCAACAGAGGCTATTTTCTAGATCTTATTGGTATGCTTCATTATTTTTTATTTTTTTTTTGTCTCCTCTGACTATATATTTTCAAATAGCCTGTCTTTAAGCTCACTAATTATTTCTTCTGCTTAAGCAATTCTGCTTTTGAGTGACTCATGCATTCTTCAGTATGTCAATTAAATTTTTTAGCTCCAGAATTTCTGCTTGATTTTTAAATATTATTTCAATCTCTTTGTTAAGTTTATCTAATAGGATTCTAAATTCCGTCTCTGTGTTATCTTGAATTTTGTGGTGCTATTTAAACAGCTATTTTTAATTCTCTTAAAAGTCACATATTTCTGTCACTCCAGGATTGGTCCCTAGTGTGTTTAGTTTGTTTGGTGAGGGCATGTTTTCATGGATGGTTCTGATGCTGGGGGATATTTGTCAGTGTCTGAGCCCTAAAGAGTTAGGTATTTATTGTAGCCTTGGCAGTCTGGGCTTGTTTGGATCCATCCTTTCTGAGAAGGGTTTCCAAGTATTCAAAGGGAATTGAGTGTTGTGATCTAAGTCTTTGGTCACTGCAGCTTTGTCTGCATTAAACGGCACCTGAAGCCCAGTATCACTGTGACTCTTGCAGACTTATAGAGGTATTGCCTGGTGGTCTTGAATAAGATCCATGAGAATTCCCTGGGTTACCAGGCAGTCTCTTGTTCTCTTCCTCTAATGTCTGCCAAATCAATGAACTCTCTCTCTCCATGATAAGCTGCCTGGAGATGGGGAAGAGGTGACAGAAACATCCCTGTGGCCATCACCACTAGGACTCTGCTGGGTCCATGTGACTAACTCCTGGCTACTGGTCATGTTCACTCAAGGCCTGTAGCTTTTCCAGTTAGCAGGTAGTGAATCCAGCCATGCTTGTGGCCTTTCCTTCAGAGCAGTGAGCTCTGCCCCAGCCCAGGGCAGATCCAGAAATGCCATCCAGGAGCCACGGTCCAGAGTTGGAAACTTTAGGGATCTACTTGCTGCTCTATTCTACTGAGGCTGAGCTGACACACAAGCCAGAAGACAAAGTCCTTCCTACTTTTCACTCTTCTTTCCTCATGAAGAAAGAGTCTCTCTCTGTGGCCACCATAGTCCCAGGCCCATGATGAGTACTGCCTAACTACTACCGATGTTCACTCAACAAACTTTCAACCAGATAATGCTGAGGGCTCTTCATTCAGCTTGTAGTGAATGCTGCCAGGCCTGGGTCTCTCCCTTCAGGGTAACAGGCTCCTAACTGGTCTAGTGCTATTTCAGAAATGTTGTCCAGAAGCCAAGACCTGGAATCAGCATCCCCACTGTGCCTGAGCTGTTGCCCAAGCTGCAAGACAAAGTCCCCTTTACTCTTCTCTTTCCTTTTCTCAAGCAGGAAGTCTTTCCCTGTGACAACTACAGCTGAGAATGTGCTGGGTCACACCTGAAGCTAGCACAGGCCTGGGTCTTACCTAAGGCCTGTGGCGAGTACTGCCTAGGTACCACTTAGGGTTTTGTTTTTTTTTTTTTTTATGATGGAGTTTCACTTTTGTTGCCGAAGCTGGAGGGCAATGGTGCAATGGCAGCTCACTGCAACCTCCACCTCCCGGGTTCAAGCAATTCTCCTGCCTCAGCCTCCTGAGCAGCTGGGATTACAGGCGTATACCACCACACCCGGTTAATTTTTTTGTATTTTTAGTAGAAACGGGGTTTCACAATGTTAGCCAGGCTGGTCTTGAATTCCTGACCTCAGGTGATTCGCCCACCTCAGCCTCCCAAAGTGCTGGGATTACAGGTGTGCAAGACCTACAGGCTCTTTAGTCAGCAGGTGTTAAATCTTGTCATGACTGGGTCCTTTCTTCAACAAAGCAGGTTCCCTTCTGACCCAGGATGTGTCTAGAAATGTTATCTGGGAGCTAGGTCATGGAATGAGGGCTTCAGGACTCTGTCTGGTACCCTATTCTACTATGGCTAAGCTGATACCCAAGTTGCAAAACAAAGTCCTCTTTACTCTTCTCCTTTCCCCAACTAAATCTGAAGGAAGGAGTGTCTCCTGAGCTTTGAGCTGTATTGCCTTAGTTGGGGGATAGGTGATGCTAGCACTCCCTTGATAGCCCTGGCTATTGTCTTACTAGGTCACGCCAATGGCTCCAAGCCCAGCACGGTACCAGGCTTGTCCTTGTGGCTAAACTGCCTTTCAAGTTTATTTAGGATCCCAGAGAGCTTTAGTCCATAGTGATGGGTCTAGCTAGAACTCCGATTCCAACTATCAGGATGGATGATTCCCTTCTGGCTAGTGCTCGTCTAAATGCTTCCTCCATGGGCATGACTAAATTCTGACTTGTGTTGCTTTCCACTGTGACAGGGTAGCACTGAGTTCCCATGCAAAGTTCCACAATCACTGTTCTCTCTCTTCCCAAAACACACAGATTCTCTCTCCCACCACATGGCTGCTGCCAGAGGATGGAGGAGGAGTGGGGAAATGTAGGCAATTCAAGATAGTCTTTCCTACCCTCTTCAGTGCCTTTTTCCTTGATATGATGTTAGAACCAGATGCTGTGATTGCTCACCTGAATTTTGATTCATATAGGAGTGCTTTTTTGTCTGGATAGTTAGTTGTTCAATTTGGTTTTCCTGAGAGAGAGATAGGGGGACAATTGCTGGAGGGTTCTATTTGACCATCTTGCTATGCCTCCTCCCCCTGATTATTCTTTTAATATCATTAGGAGCTGTAGTAATGTTCTTCTTTCATTCCTAATATTGGCCATTTGTATCTCTCTCTCTCTCTCTTTTTTTTTTTTTTTGAGACGGAGTCTCGCTCTGTGGCCCAGGCTGGAGTGCAGTGGCTCGATCTCGGCTCACTGCAAGCTCCGCCTCCCGGGTTCAGGCCATTCTCCTGCCTCAGCCTCCTGAGTAGCTGGGACTACAGGCGCCCTCCACCGCGCCCGGCTAATTTTTTGTATTTTCAGTAAAAACGGGGTTTCACCGTGGTCTCGATCTCCTGACCTTGTGATCCGCCCGCCTCGGCCACCCAAAGTGCTGGGATTACAGGCATGAGCCACCGCGCCCGGCCGTATCTTCTCTTTTTTGTCCTAATCAGTCTGGCTAGAGATTTTTAATTCTTATCGATTTTTTCGAAGCATCTGCTTTTAGGTAATTTATTTATTTTTTTAATTTCATTGATCTTAAATGTACTGTATCCTTGCTTTTACTTACTTTGGGTTTAATTTGCTCTTGGTCTTCCAGTTTTTTACAATGGAAGCACAGACTATTGATTTGAAACATTTTTTCTTTTGTAATATACACATTTCATGTTACAGATTTCCCTCTGAGCACTTTTTAGATGATCTCACAAATTTGGATAAATTGTGTATTAATTTTTATATAGGTAAAATATTTTCTAATTTTCCTTTTGATTTTCTTGACACATCCATGGATTATTTGAAGTATCATGTTTAACTTCTAAATATTTGGGAAATTTTTAGGTATCTTTCTGTTATTAATTTCTAATTTCATTCTGTTGTGGACAGACAACATATATTGTATAATTTCAATCATTTTAAATTTATTGAAATTTGTTTTATTGTTACTGGGGGGGTCCTTGTTCTTAGAGCTCCCAAGATGGTGGCAAGCCTTTTGTTCTCTGACCTGGGGTTCTTGGCCTCATGGATCCCAAGGAATGGAATCTTGAGCCATGTGGTGAGCGTTATAGCTCTATTAGAAGCCGTGGGTCACAGAAGAGAACCGTGGAACCCAGCAACTAGCGTTCAGCTTGATTAAGATGAACCAGGATACTTAGCCATGCAGGAACAATGGCAAGACTTTAGCCTGATTGGGAGTGGCAATGGGCACCTCGTTGGATCAGGAGCGCAGTGGACACCCTGCCAGATCCAGAGGGGTGGAAGTCAGTGGCGGGTCTGCAACCGCAGCAAACAGCAGTGGTGGATGGCGAGCAAAAGCTCAGCTCCAGCCGTAACAAACACAGACCAGAAGAACATGCAGTTGCAAGATTTAATAGAGTGAAAACAGAACTCCCATACAATGGGAGGGGACCCAAAGGGGGTTGCCATTGCCAGCTCGAATGCCTGGGTTTATATCCTGAGCATTGTCCCTCCCCCATGCTCTCAGGTGATAGATGATTGGCTATTTCTTTACCTCCTATTTTAGCCTAATTAGCATTTTAGTGAGCTCTTTTTACTACCTGATTGGTCAGATGTGAGCTAAGTTGCAAGCCCCGTATTTAAAGGTGGATGCGGTCACCTTCCCAACTAGGCTTAAGGATTCTTAGTCGGCCTAGGAAATCCACGTAGCCCTGTCTCTCATTATGACTCAGAATATAGTCTACCTTGGGAAATATTCAATGTGTACATGAAAAATATGCGTAATTAGCTGTTTTGGGGGAAGTATTCTATAAATGTCAATTAAATTTACTTGGTTAATAGTATTGTTCAAGTCTTCTGTATCTTTACTGACTTTCTGCCTACTGTTTTATAAATTGCTGAAAAAGGAATGTTGAAATCTCCAACTATAATTATGGATTTGACTATTTTTCCTTACAATTCTATCAGTTTTTTCTTCATATATTTTGACACTGTTAATAGGAGAACGCACATTTATGACTGTTATTCCTTCCCTTTACAATTGTTGACTTATTCATGATTCAATCACTCACATTTATTTCTTTCACTTTTGGAAAATGAGGAGGTTTAACTCTATTATATCTTTAAGTTCTAATATAAGTCTACAAAATATTGTCAGAATTTTTTATATTACCTCGAAACAAAACTAGCCAAGTTAACCCTAAAAGACTACCCTCAAATAAAAATATTTCAAAATGCTGTGAACAATCAACATAACAGAATATAAAAAACAAAACAAAACAAAACTGTCATCTCCTCTAATTCTATACTGATAATTAATTTGTGGAACTTCTATAAAAGTAAATTTTATAAGGTGACCATAAAATGAATGTTTCCAATTCCTAGCTATCTTTGCACCAAAAGCTTAAGTATTAAAAAGGAAATATTTGTTAAAAAGGAACATTCTTTGCAATTCTAATGATCTCAGCTTTTGCTTCTTACCAATTCTTATATACTTAGCACAAGGACCTATTTTCATTGCTGTCCTAAGTCTCAACAAACTAGTTAGCCAGAAATCTCTGCAAAAATTCCACTGGGTGAAGGGACTTGCATTTTCTAATATTTTTCCTGGGTTTCTTCCACTTCTCTTTCATAACCCACATTGTAATTGTTTTTTAAAAAGCTGTTCCAACCTGACTAAATGTCTTTGCTAAACTGATCTCTAATGATGAATATTTAATGATACCCACCAAGTATTTTTCTCTCTGGAATATTATAAGTTCAAAATGTATGAGACAAATGATACATTTAATTTTTTAAAATTTTAATTTGTCCAGCCCTTCCCCTGGAGAGAAGGAACAAACACGTATGTATTTCAGATTCCCTGGCAAAAATATTTTCCTGAATTTGTCTCTAGCCTAATAATGCACTGTCCCTCCATTTCTGCCCTACTCTGAATTCCCAGTTCTCTATCAGTGCTCAAGAAAATTTAATCTCTTCCTCAGTAAACTACTTTATTCCTATCTGAAAGTTTAATCTGGGCAGATGTTTTACTTAAAGTCTGCCCTCCATATCTCCATCTGTGTGGCTGCTATTTTACATTTTAACTTCCAAGAGGGTGAGGCTATGATTGTCTCCATCTACCCATCTTTCCATCTACTCATTTTTCCATCTACCCATACAAATACTCCACAATTTAGCACTGTGCCATCTACACTAAAGAACTCAATAAATGGTCATATGATGATCATTTCTTGACCAAAGTGCAGAAATTAAAGTTTGCTGTGGTGGAAGCTGGGAAACAGGAGATTACTGCTCTCACATTCTCAGTGTCTTGATGTAAAAAAATTACGGGGCTGCACCAGATCATCTCTGAGTCCTCTCAGCATTAACATTGTATAATTCTAATCTATCCAGACAGAAACAGTGAACAACCAGTACTTTTAACTATGCAAACTATGCAAATTTACCATTGGGAATCCAAATTGATACAACAATATTAAAAACCCAAAGCAAGCCAGACACAGTGGCTCACACCTATAATCCCAGCACTTTGGGAGGTGGAAGATCGCAGATCATCTGTGGTCAGGCATTGCAGACCAGCCTGGCCAACATGGTGAAACCCCATCTCCACTAAAAATACAAAAATTAGCCAGGCATGGTGGCACATGCCTGTGATCCCAGCTACCTGGGAGGCTGAGGCAGGAGACTTGCTTGAACTCAGGAGGCGGAGGTTGCAGTGAGCCAAGACCATCACTGCACTCCAGCCTGGATGACAGAGTGAGATTCCATCTAAAAAAAAAAACCAAAGCAACACTCATCTACCATATTAACAGATTTATGAAAATATTCCTCTAGATAAATCCATTTGAGTCTCTTTGACTAGTTTTCATAATAGGACTAATATCTAATTGATGTTTTATTGTATGAAATTAGATATTCCTAGTGTGTCAATAATGAAAAGATTTTACTCAATTTTTTTTCTTTTTACTTACTTCAGACTTGGCTTCACATGACTTTAATCCATTTTCAGAAACCAAATCCACTCATAGTGGATAAAAATTTGCCACAAACAAGCATACTCAAAAAGATGTGCCATTGACATAAGAAATTAAAGGGAGGGGTGTGAAGATGTTTTTAATGATGGTTCATAGGAATCAGTGCTTAGTCTCTTAAAGTGACTTTATTGGTTTTTTTTTTTTTTTTTTTTTTCTTGAGATGGAGTCTCGCTCTGTCACCCAGGCTGGAGTGCAGTGTCACGATCTCGGCTCACTGCAAGCTTTGCCTCCCGGGTTCACCCCATTCTCCTGCCTCAGCCTCCTGAGTAGCTGGGACTACAGGCATCCACCACCATACCCAGCTAATTTTTTTTTTTGTAATTTTAGTAGAGACAAGGCTTCACCATGTCAGCCAGGATGGTCTCGATCTCCTGACCTCGTGATCTGCCCGCCTCAGCCTCCCAAAGTGCTGGGATTATAGGCATGAGCCACCACACGTGGCCTTAAAGTGACTATTTTAAAGGAAACAATCATTGTTTGGATGAATATATCATGATGTTTGTTAAAAACTAATAAATTTAATTAGTTTTTCTTAGGTATTTAGTACCTAGAATTTTGAATTAGAGATGATTAAAAATAGCTTATATAGTTACATTTGTTCACAATCTTTCTTTTCTTAATATTTTTATGGAGTAGATTATTGGGAAGGGTAAAAGCATGTGGCTTGCTAAGGGAATTGGGTTTGATAAAGTACGGTTCTAATAGGTTAAAATATTAATATGCTCATCTAAGTACCCATGTTGATTTCTGAATAAGCACTTTAGATCCATTACAAATTTCAGATTTTGTAACAAAGAAAAAAATACCAATTCAACTGGCAACCTTTTGTTTAATTTTTGAAGAGCAGGATGAAATTGACTAGTTAAATATGGCGAGCAGGTTAGTCTTGACCACTTCAAGAGAATAAACATATCTTCATATTTCAGCATGATTTGATTGCCTGTAAGGTTTTAAATGTGTCATGTAATCTTTACTGCAAAAATAGCAATTAAATTTTTGTTAGAATTTTAGAAAGGCTGAAACTAGAAAATGATTTTTTAAAAGTTTTTAAAATCACCAATTTAACATGTGTTGTACACTCACTCTGTGTTCTGGAGTCAAGGCAGTGCTTGCCTTCAAAAGCCCACACAATCTAGTAGAAGAGCATTTCCCTAACATCAATATTCACCTATAGTTTTACTACTGTTTTCTCTTACATTTACTTAAAAGTTAACCTTGCACTCTAAATCTCTGTATAGGGGAGGCTTAAAGGATGGAGAGAAGCACAGAGCTGTATTTGCATATTAGTTTACATATGACTTCTTATCAAAGCATGGAGTAGTTATAAATGAGATAACTGGAGTATTGTAGGGTTAATGCTCTCTCAAATTCTCCCATGGTTGCCACTACTATTCCTAAGCAATATCTGTAAAAATCAATGTAATAATCCATTAGTGATATATTTTTATAGTCATTAAAATAAAAATGTTTATACATCACCTACAATCTTGAATTGTACTAGGAATTATACATAGCATGCTTTAGAAGCTACTGTTGTAGAAGATTTAAGATATGTACAGAAATAGCTGACTTGAGAGAGAAAGTGCTAACAGCCATTAATTGCTGTGAGCAAGGTATAAACAAATCACAAAGATTCAATGAGAGAGAAATGAGTTCAAGGAACAAAAAATGTACTTATATCACACACGTGCTTACACTGAACAAATATGACAGGGCTTTGGCAAACTCTGCTTCCATGGACTCTGCCGAAAGCCATTATTAATGCTTCCTCACCTACCTCATCTTATCCCATAAAACATCTGTTTGTTTAAAAAGAAACTGTATACTAACTCTTCAACTACAAGTTAAAAATCATGACTTTTCTTTCAAGGGGAAGAAGAATGGAGAATAAACATGCCTTCTGCAATTTTACTAAAAAATTCCAATGTTAATTAAAACCATATATTTAGTATGGATAAAGATAATAAATGGGGATGTCTTGGATAAAACCATGCTCCTCTGTGAATTCAAATTAGTGATGCTGTGTTACTGGCTGACTTTTGAACATTCTGTTCTATTTGAAACAGCTGAACCAGGAAGGAAGCCTGTATGTCCTACAGAAACCCAATTAGGCTTGATGAAAGAGAGGCCATGAAATGCTTTTCTTGTCTACCAAGACAGAGAAAATGTTGTGTTAGATTCAGCTTTGAAATGAATTCTAAATATAAGCTTTTAGATCAGGCTTTGTCCAGTTAGCTTGGTCAACTTAAGACAATATTACATTTGATGCTCTCACAATTGGGGATGATGGTCCTGCTCAAAATCCTGACAGGCTTCTAGAAAGCTGATCCTTTTTGTTCTGGTGATTGCCACAGGAATAAACAGAGGAGATGGCTCTAGCCTTGGAGTGACTGAAAGAGAACCTGACTTGCCCACTTCCTGCTAACCCTTCCCTACACCAGCAGTGTGGTCATGTTGGATGTTTCATTACCTTCTTACAACAGCAACAACATAAGAGAAGCCAGCTGCCAACACAGTCTGCTATTCCAACAGTTATTTGTCTGTCAACAGGAATATAGTCAGAATCTACAACTGAAATTCTAATAGTGATCCTCTCCCAAACTGAGATGTGGATAAATGTTTTCTTGTGCCTTGTCAGTATGAACCTCTTTTCAAAAGACTCTTGAGCATCTTTTTTCCTCTGAACCCCCAATGCAGTTTACTGGGGCCACTTTTATGGGGCTATCTTTATAGCATTTAGCCCTTTTCTTTTTTGTGCCACAGTAATTTGTATGAAGGATTTAAATTCCTAAGGGTTGGTAATGTTTTTTCTTATTGTGCCATTCTCTTGAGCTCCTAGCACAGTGCCTTGATTTGCATTAGAAATCCAATAAATGTTTGATGAATTCTGTGTTTAGAAAAACAACAACAAAAACATGAATATTGTCCAATTACAACAAAAAAGTCAGAGATTTTTGCTTCATTTTGTTCACTGACGTGAGTCCCATGCACCTAGAAAGTTCTTGGCACACAACTGACACTCAATAAATATTTGCGGAATGAATAAGTATTATGACTTTCCAAAGAGCTTGGAGAGTATCTATTTGATTGGCAAATACAGAAAAGGAAATATGTCACATAATGTGTAAAAGAAGAAGTAGATTAGTGATTTCTTCTTCCTCTAGACCAGAGGTTGGAAAACATTTTCTATAGAGGGCCAGACAGTAAATATTTTAATCTTTGTGGGCCATATGGTTTCTGTAGCAACTATTCAACTCTACTGTTCAGTGCAAAAGCAGCCAAAGACAATATGTGAATAAATGAGTGTGGTTGTATTACAATAAAACTTTATTTACAAAAATAGTTGGCAGGCAAGATTGGACCCATGAGCAGTTTGCCAACCTCTGCTCTAGAGCACCTGTGTCTGTTAGAATTAAGATAACTAGGTAAATATTCTCTCCTTTAATACCATGCTTTCTGCATCTTTACACATTTGTTCCCCAACCACACACCCACAGGTACTGTGATTTGCAACATGGTAGCTGTACAATATATGTTTGTTGCATTAAACTGAGTTTTACACTGATTTCCTGGAACTGTAGTTTTCAGTAGAACCAGTTAACTCAAGTCCCTGTAATTTGCCTTTTCTTTGAATTCTGTCTTAGCAAATGTGGGGAAAGTTAATAGCTACTGAAATAATGTCTTCTGAAACTGATGGAGTAAGGGGCACATTCTCTCTTGAGTTCCTGTTTCTCTTATTTGAAGCATTTTCTTCAGGATGTCAATGAGGTATCATAGCTGGCTCTTCTGATTATCCATGAAGACAAGAAATGACTAACACAACTTTCTCATTACTCATTTAAGCTCACTGTTCTTTTAAAGCTGCCTTCTCTCTCAGTCTTTTTTAAAAACTTATTTTCATGAAAGGAGTATGAGAAAATGACCACTGGTATCTACAATTGGCAAAAATGTGTTCCTATATTTTCCTCTCCAATGACTACCAAAAATGTTATATTCCTGTGAGTTTTACGTCAGATTACTATATTATTTCAGGCCGGAACCTGTGACATATGGTGATAGTAGATATATCCATTGCTGAAATGTATCCGTTTAAAAAATATTTAAGTAGTATTAATGTGGAACAACGCCAAAATAAAATGTGTTCTGCAGCTCTATCCTATATTTGCACTATCTACATGCAAAATTTTCAAGCTTATTTTTCATTTTGCTAAGTGCTGGCCCCTCTTATGAACTAGGCCTGATTCCCTCTTCAGCTGCAAATGTAATTTTAAAAAGAACTCCAATGAGATTACTTGCTGAACATGTTAAACATTCATAGCTTTGCCATATGCTGTTATGGAAATTGCATTGATTTATAGCAATTTGGGTGCCACTAGATAGCACTGATTCACCTGATACCAACTCTAAGTGTACTGGAAAATAATGTTTTAAATGTTTCATTTGCATCTAGACCTCTGTTGAACTAAGAGGCATGTACTATGTTTATGCATTTTCGGAGAACACTGATTTTTACATATTGAAAATATATTCCTGTATTTGGTGACTTCTAGAAAAAATTAGGTATATAAGGTCTAAACTCATACTGTCATGGCACAGTGGTCAATGACGTAAATTACTAAAGCCAGGCAGACTTAGGTTTTAATCCTGATTCACCCATTTAATTACTCTACAGCCTTGCTTTCTTCAATGGTATAAAGGAAAAATAGTCATGCTTATCTGAGAGGATTGACGTGAATATTAAATATGATAATGTATATAAGGCATGTAACACCTACAAAAAGAGAAATGTCTTGGGGTTTGTTCTAAAATATGCTCAATATTCATTAGCTCTTGTAGCCTAAACTTTGTATTTCTGTTATAGATTAGCGGCACTCCTTTAAATGGTGGAGAAATGCTTGAGTTTGCAGGACCTGACTGGGAATGTTGGAAGATGATTTAGAGAACTTAAAAATTGCCATACGAGACAAGGTCACTACTATAGTGAATATATGGATCTATTAAAAACAAAGGTAAAAGGGAACAAAGTCACAGGATGTTCTCTTCACAGTAAGAGTATCAATAACCTGTCCTAATTGTGTTAATTTTTATTTGGAAGGGAGGAAGTATAATGCTCATTTTAAGCATGCTAAGAAGGACTTATGGAAATGAACACTGTCTTTATATCCACTGAGCATTCTATCCAATTACATTCAGAGGAGGAAAGACGCTTCTTAGAAATAATTATATTTCACAGTAATAAGTGAATATATACAGTGTAATGAATATTCATACATATTCAAGTTTGTAAGAACACAAAAAAGCCAGAAAACCCTTAGCTTTTTTTTTTGTAATTGACTTGGAGTGCACATTTGAATATAGATGGATTCTCTCTGGGTCAGCATTCTCAACAGAGGGCATCTTTGCCCTCCAGGGAATATTTGACAATGTCAGGAGACATTTTTGGATGTTACAACTTGAGATGGGAGATGTTACTGGCATCTAGTGCATACGTTTTAGGGATGCAACTAAATATACTGCAATGCATAAAACTGCCTCTACCACAATGAATTAACTGGCCCCAAATATCAAGAATGCCAAGGTTGAGAAACCCTGCTCTAAACTGAGAGCTGCCCAAGATCAAATGGATTTAAAATCACCCAGATCCCAGATGGATACCGGGTAGGCTCTAGAGAATGTATACTTTTTGTTAATATAGTTAAGTCTTCCCAGTGTCCTGTGCTGGCTCCATGGTAATGAAACAAAAGCTGAAGTATCAATACGGAGTTCATATCCCCTCTAGAAGAAAATGACTAGAATTCCAAAGTACAATATATTATCTGACCTACTGCAGACTTCAGTGTGGACAGCAGCTAGACTTATACATAGAAGAAGGTGAACATCACACTAAGACTTTGACCAAACAGTGACCAGGGGTTTCTTGGCTCTTAAGCAGCACCAGTTCCCGTGAACAAGTAACATATCAAGCAGTGATGGCATAGACTTAAGGCTTACTTCCCAGACAAAATGTGATAAGCACAAACTCTGGATTTTTATTCTCTATTTTCACAGAATTGAAAATCTATTTAATATATCAAGGAAAATATTTTCTTTCACAAGTGCCCTTACACAAACAGAGGCTGCTTAAGAGGTTGTAGCCTTAAACATGGATACTACTTAAAGACTAAAAATGTATATAAAGAACATTACTTTGAAACTTTTGGTTCTGTACTTGATGTCATCTTGGTGATGCTGAAGAGAATTTCTGCGAACTCTGTATTTAGAGTATCTTCCATCAGTTCTCTCAGATGAACTGCAGGAATCCTGGGGAAAAAAGCAAAGGGTCTGAACTGGTAGATGAAAGAAAATTGGTGCTTGAAATTAGAGTAAGAAAGAGTCTATATGTAGCTAAAAATGAAAATAAATAATTACAAAAATTTAGAGATATATAGGAGAATCACAGGCCACCATAGAGAAAGAAGGTTACATGCAGTGGCTCAAACCTGTAATCCCAGCACTTTAGGAGGCCAAGGTGGGAGGACTGCTCTACTCCAGGAGTTCAAGACCAGCCTGGGCAACATGATGAAACCTCACCTCTATAAAAAAATACAAAAACTAGTCAGATGTGGTGGTGCATGCCTGTAGTCCCAGCTACTCAGGAGGCTGAGGTGGGAGAAGGAGGATCGCTTGAGCCCAGGAGGCAGAGGTTGCAGTGAGATTGTGCTACTGCACTCCAGCCTAGGTGAAAGAGCAAGGCTCTGTCTTAAAAAAAAAAAAAAAAAAAAAAAAAAAAGAAAAAGAAAAAGAAGAAAATTGTCACTGTGGATAAAACCATAAAAATACAATGCATCCTACAGTGGTTACCTGAATTCTTTTAACAACTAGTCCCTATTCCCATCTACAGTGACTGACACCCTTTAGAACAAGGTTCAAGCAGCAATGTACTGTCCAAAGATGTCATTAATGACACATGCCACATTTGGATGCTGTGTACTATCCCTTGGATTGGTACTTAGCGTCAATATATTCTTGTTTTAAAAAATTGCTACCTATAAAACTAGAGCCCTTTTACTTCACTTATCCATAAACAACATCCTACCTTTTAACTATTATGTCACGTAGATTTTTAAATTTAAGGATAGCTCCTTTGCCTTTATAAACAGAAAAAGATTCAGGTAATAAAAAAAATTAAGAAAACAAAAATTTCCAGGGCCTGCCTTTTTTTCTTTCTTTTCTCTTCATTTCTTGTGGGAAGAAGGAACACAGCAAACAAGTTACTCTAGACAATTATTTAGACATTTCTATTATTATTTAGGGAGAAATTAGAAAAACAATGAGGATAACTGATTTTGGTATGTAAAAAAAAATACATATAGGGATTTAGTGTCCCTCAACGTCACAAGAAACCTTAAACTTACTGAATGTTCAAGCTAGAAGGGGTATTATAATTCCAAAGTTCTCATGCTTAGTACAAAAACAAAACAAAACAAAAACCTCTAAAAACTAGAGCCCAGGGAAGTTAAAATGATTTGCCCAGGGCTGGACAATTTGTGGCAGTTTGGACTTGGAACTCAATGCTACTTCCTTTCCACCTAATCAAAAATGTAATGTTTAAATATGGAATTGTAGAGATAAAACAATTTTTTTTTGAGACAGAGTCTTACTCTGTCACCCAGGCTAGAGTGCAATGGTGTGATCTCAGCTCACTGCAACCTCTGCCTCCTGGGTTCAAGCAATTTTCCTGCCCCAGCCTCCTGAGTATCTGGGATTACAGGCATGTGCCACCACAACTGGCTAATTTTATATTTTTAGTAGAGATGGGGTTTTGCCATGTTGGTCAGGCTGGTCTTGAACTCCTGAACTCAGGTGGTCCGCCCACTTCAGTCTCCCAAAGTGCTGAGACTACAGGCGTGAGCCACCATGCCCGGCCAACAATTCTTTCAAAATAAATATGACCACATTTAAACAAGAATAAAGTCAGGCCATCCAAATAGGATAAGGTCTGTACTCACACTTAAAGTCATAGGATATGGTCTATGTATCAAGAAATACGTATATAGGAACCCAGAGATAATATTGTTCAAGTGCCTCGTCACATGAATGTGGACATATCTCCTGAGGCATTAAGTGATTTTTGTCTGGTGCATGAGTTTGGACCAGAACTTAGGTCTTTGTATTCTTGCTCACACCACACTGATTTTTAGAAGGTTTAAAGGGTTTGAATAAATATAATCTACATCTAATAATCTCAAGGCTTTATGTATTTCATTTAAGGCCATGTCTAGTCATTTTTGTTAAGTTGATTAAAATCAGCTCTTTGTAATCACATAGAGGACTTTAGAGTACACATGTAGAATGGATTTTAAGCTAAAAGCAGCAGGGCGAAGCAGATGGGCTCTGCTGTTTTACACAGAATTAGATCCCACCTCCAGCTAGTTTATGGGCTCCAAGCTTCAGTGTCCTCATCTATAAAATGGGCGAAAATAATACCCATCTATAGGGTATCTCTGAAGATTAGGAAACATGTACCATAAAGTACTTAGCACCTGCTAAGTATCATGCAGTGTGTGCATAACACTTGCTAATTAAAATTAACTCTTTCCCTTTTCAAGCTAAAGGTTTCAATTTTAATATATTGGAAAGTACAATGCTGAACTCTGAAAAAGACCTTCCCCCAAAATTTCACTATTTAGGCATCTTCATATGTGAGTCTGTATGTATATGAGCTAGACTTGTAGATGATCACCAGCTCATAGGATTAAAAATAATAATAATTAGCCTTTTGGTAATAGTAGAGAATACAACTTTTAAACTGTACTTATGAACATTCAGTTCATTGTAGACAACTGGGGCAAAAATGATCTGTCACTGGAAGTTACACTTTATATTTTTATGCTGGTATTAGACAGGTGTCTATTTCTCAGTGACGAGGGCCACCTGTTTCCCATACTTTCTCTTGTCTCCCCTTCATTTACTTGGATAATTTCTGTTAGCTACAGAGAAAAAACGAAAAGAATATGGATATAACATATTGCCTCCTAACACATCGGGTTGTTTAAGAGTAAACAGAAATTGCATTGTTTTGGATACTGGTTTCATAATTCTTTAATAGATATTTAAACTGCAAATATATAATCAAATCATGAGAACGAATCAAAACTCAGTAAAATATATTTGAAACACTTGGTTTTGTTCAATTTGGGATAGTCTAGCTTTGTAGATGTGTCAGCTAAACTGGATCTCACTCAAAAATGTTAGTTACAGAACTACCAAAAGATGCTTAATGCAAGGTAATTTTAAGATAGTGTAGACCTTGGGAACCACATTTTATCAATGCTTCCAATAAATCAATATGGCATGATCTGGCTATTTTCCTATCCACTGTATCTTCAAATAATATGTCAGATCTAAACAGAATCTAAATATAACATAAGTTATATTTTAAGGTCAATGTGAAATATGATTACATGGTTGCCAAAAAGAAATCCTTCCCATTGTTAGCTTCAGCTATACACGGTCAATAAATTATAAATCATTAAAATTTTACATTGCATCTGCAGTCCTAAGGCTATATATGACATTCTTGGGACCAGACCTTGTCCGGCAGGACTGGCAACAGAGATATTTGTTTTGAGTATCTCCTCTATGAGGAATTTAAAAAATTACAGAAGGTAAATTAACACATGTAACAAATTGGCTTGATAATGAAATGCTTTGTGGTTAGAGGTCTATCAATAAATGGCCATGAAATATGAAATGTGAAATTTATGTGGGTTTGAGTTCATATGTCATAGTATAAAGATAACCTGGGAACTACCATATGTCTAAAACAAACAGTACCCATATAATTCACAAATTAAAATTGCTAATCAAAAAAGTTACCTGCTGTCAGTGTAATGTGTAACTCCCTTTAATTCTTAGGCTTTTCTAAATTATTGTTAAAGCTTTAGGGGCCCAACTGAGCGTCTAGTAGTACAGTAAAAGTATCTTCCTATCTTGTGCTAATATATAAGTTGCACCTGTTTTCAATTCTAACTTCACAAATGTCAATAAACTCTGATAAGGTGGTATGTTAAAAGTCCCCAATGTTTTTTAGTCCTTCTTCCTTCACTATACTTTTCTTTGCACATCAGGAAGATGTCAAGTGTTCTCACTCAGATAAAATACTGAAAGAGACAAGCCAACTCTTTCTTACTCTGAAGTCTTTGAAATCTTCTAGTAGGCTCAGTTTCTCAGGCACAGACTCCAGATGGTCCAAGGCCACTCGGGTACTCTGAAATAGAAAACATAAGGAAACCAAACGTTATAAAAAATTGATTAATACTCTCAGAATCCACATACTAAAAGTCAGATGCACCACTGGAAGAAGCAGTTCAAGCTGTAGATTTAGACAGTCAAATAAGAACATATATAATAGTGTTTCCAAGATAAATGTATCTTTTGAAATCAGAAGAATTATTTCCTTTCAAAAACTATATGAGATGCATTTGCAAGACTGATTCAGATACAAAAATCCTTCCTGGATAATTGCTTTCAACTGATATGCTATGAAACTTTCTATAGACTATTTCATATTAATATTAATTTACAAACCTGCTTCAGTGAACATCAGAAATAAACCATGAGGTAATACTGAGAAATAGATGAATCTGCAGTTACTTATCTATGGAGCATACTAGAGATTCTCAAATGTTGCCATTATAAAGAAGAAAAGAGTTCTCGGCAATTATTTCAGTTAAAAGGGAAGGAGGAGTGGTTCTCAAGATTTGGAAGAAATATCTGAAATTAAACATTTGCTTCAGGGACACAAGATCCTGTGGATCATAAGTCAGTAACTTATTGCATAGTCTTTAATTAGCTGATCACTTACACCCACCTGTGAACATTAACAGAGAATGATCTGAAAATTATTTCAAAGCAAACATAAAATAAAAAGTTAAATGGTAAAATAACCTTAAGACTAGAGACTGCATATATATTATAAGCATCTCTGTATTCTCAGTTCTGTCACAAGGCCACACATCTTAGGCGGGTAACAGGTGCTAGCTCTTACATTTAAAATGAATTTTAATTGTTCAGTGAAATAAACCATAAACCCTATGGCTGACACATGGGAAGAAAGTGATGTGTCCTGCAAGAATCTGGACATGAATTTACACAAAGTTGCAGAGAAGTAAGTGTCCCCTCAGTATTCCATGTACTTCCCTACTTCTCCCCTGTGAAAGTTCTAAACAATGGATTCTGAGAGTGTCACTTCTGGAATGAGACAGTTGAACCTGAGCATTCCCCCTTCTATCCCAGCCCCTGCCATGAGGACCCTGATGGCCACATGCTCCAAAAGGCATAACTACAAGATTAACATGAGAGCTGCCCACCATATTGGATTTCATGTGAGTCACACAATAACCTCTATTGTGTTAAGCCATAAGATTTCAGGGTTAGTTATCAATGCATCATATAGCATTAATTATCATAAATAATACCTACCCTGAGAATTAAATAATGAAATTGTAAGCTAAATAAGTAGTCAACTGGCTCATTTTGTGGAATGGGGAGTCTCTCAATTAAGAATATGTATTTTTTTTTTTTTTTTCCGGAGACAGGGTCTCACTCTGTTGTCCGGGCTAGAGTGCAAAGGCACATTCACAGCTCACTGCAGTCTCAACCTCCTGGGCTCAAGCGATCCTCCGACGTCAGCCTCTGAGGACCTGGGACTACCGGCATACACTACCATACCCAGATAATTCTTGTATATTTTTTTCTCGGGAGGAGTTCATTATTTTCTCAGTTAACTTTCCTATTTGAAATCTCCTATTTCCCCGAACAGAGAGATGCTGTTCTCTACCTGGCATATCCAATCCAGAGCCTCATTGACGCAGGTTCCCCCACAGCATATACTTTACGTCTTTCACAGGGTTCAGGGGTAGAGGCAGTTATGGAGACAGAGGGCTGAGGGTCTAACCCTTCCTTACAGACACTTTCAATGTACCCATCCACCCCCTCCTTCAACAGTAACTGTGCTGATTATTCCCATGCAAAAGCCTTTCCAGAATTTTGCAGGGTGAATGATCTTCGATTGCTTTCCATTGCTATCCTCTTGGCAGGTCCTTGAGTTTCACCTTGTCTGTTCCGAGTCATTTTACTACTTTTCAGTGTTCTGTGACTTGGAGTTACAGATGTCTTCTAGTTTTGACAGGTGTAAATCAGTTTTTCTATTGCTTCATATCCTTATTTTTGTAATGAGATTTTTGAGAAGGGCAGAAACATCTTAACTCTGCTATTCCGAAAAGGAAATCTGCGTGCTGTTTCTTCAGGTTCGTAAAGTTCTCTTTCTCAAGTTCCATTTAAAGGATTTAGTATTTTGTTCCTTCTGCTTTAACATTTATATTATTGTTAGTCTTTAGGCCACATGTACTCACTCACACTGCTGTGAGTTTTAGATGACTTTAGTTAATTTTTTCATGTGTAGGAAAGATTCACCAAAGTGATGTGTTTGTTACTATAGGCCACGACATGTAGGCTTAGGAGCTTGCAGTTTTAGCCACTGTATATGCTATATTTATTTAAACAATAAAATTATAGGTTTTCTCAGGAATTATACTGACCCTTGAACAATAAAAGACAAAGCAATGCCCTGATGATTTTAAAGCAAAATTTTATGCATTGCATAAAATCGTCTTCAGAAACACACTCCAATAATATCTGTAGTATTAAAACTTTATTTCCTTTGTTTGCCCCATATTTTTCTCATTTAGAAGTGATCTTCTGAAGCAAGGTTAAGTAAGTATGTAAAACTCATTCTGTGCTCAAAATAAGCAAATGATCTCTTGCCCTGCTGTAAAACGCAGCATGTTATGTAAATAGTTTTGCTTAAAATTTTCAATCAACCAGGTGACTACCTGAAACCATTCTTTTCCTTGCATGCGTTTACATACTATTTTTTGACTAATATGTTTTTGGATGTATATTCAAATGGCTATGTTTTTGTGAGTGAATTCTGAAAAACTCCTTAACTCCTTCTGTTCTCGGTGCAGTTATTTTTATTCTCCCCTCCCTTGCCTTCCCCCCCACCCCCATATCTCCATCAACCAATCTTTATACTTTCTCACTATTGATTTCACTTGTGGCTTATTTTATATTCCATTTATGCATTGCTTATAAATACCTTCCTCAATATCAGAAACACTTTCTGGTACACATACCTTTCTTTTCATCCTTATATTCTAGTCAATTAACAACAATGTCTATCTTCGAGATCATAGAAAGATCCACAAACATAGACGGCATGGTTCCTGTTCCTCAGGAGCATTTAGCTTACCCAGGGGAGCAAAGGATGTAATAATTATACAAAGAAAAAAGTTATTTGTACTTATTTTAAGGGAATTGCATGCACAAATGCTGAACTAACTAGGGCATTTTCAACAACAAGATAGATGTGAAGTAATGAAGATGATGAGTCCAATCCTACAGGCATCTCAGATCTCATAATTTCATGATTAAGTGATTTTTTTGGGAGAAAAATATATTTTCTGGCTCTTCTCTCTCTTTCTCTGCATCTATGTGAGTGTACTTAAAACTGCCATTTTGGCATACAGACTCAAGAACATGAATAACATTGCAACTTTTTCTTTTTTTTTAAATTTAAGATTGGCTGGGATTCTGTGATTAGAATCTTGTCACATTACTTGAGATTTCAAAATTATTTTCACCCCAAAGCTCATAGCCAGAGAGACAAGATCCATTAGCAGATGAATAGTTCAAAATAAGGAACTTGCTGTATTTCAGAGATGTCATGAGGACCTATGTCATGTTAATTCCCAGGCAAATACTTTGTGCAGAGTCAGGGAAACATTTTGTCTTTTAAGTTGGTTAATTTTTTTTCTACCTTACGTTATCTAATGCCTTAAAGGGCATGGACAAGTCCCCACTGTTAAAAAATTAAGGGAGCAAAGTTTATTTCAATAATGTCACCAGCATATGACATGTGCTTAATTTGTCTTTAATTCTTTTCAAGAATAAATAAATCAGATGCTTACAAAGGGGTTTAAAATTAGAAAGCAAAGAAAAGTTCACAATTAAGATTCCACTTCATAAAGGGCCAGTACATTGTATATATTTGATTTATCTCAGAGGCTAGAAGAGCTGGATTTCCAGGGGCCTAGAAGTAGGGTCAAAACAGATGATCTGTTCATCTTAATCCTGTGTAGTAGCAAAACAAAAGACTGAACAATGAACACATAATTTGAGTTTGAATACACTTCATAATCCCTCACACCACCATATGAGGTAGGTACGTATTATTGTTATCATCATTATGCAGATGAGGCAACTGAGGACTGGAGAACATAAATAACCTCCTTACAGTCAGATGGTGGCAAAGCTGTGATGCAAATCCAAGCAGCCGAAATGCAGAAACGGCAAGGTTCTTATTAGGAAAATATTTTCATGGCAAATTGCCAGCTAAAACAGACTATATTGCAACTAGAAGCCGAAATAGTGAGTGCTTTATGTAAATTCCTAACCTCTCTCTAGCTATTAACTCTTAGCAGCTAGATTTTGAAGATGTGTCCTTGATAGGCTTATTTCTGAAAGAAAAGTTTTAAGATGAAACCATAAAGAATGTCATCTCACTGGTGTTAAAGAGTCTGTACTCAGGACCACGTGTCTAAACAGACTCTTGTGTAAGCAAATGCGCACGTGCATACACACACACAGGGTCTGCAGAGTCCTTCTGTTGATTGGAGGATGTTAAATGTCAGAGGAGTTTTATGATACTAACACTGCCTTTTCTTTTTTTCATAACATTTAACACTAGTGAAGCATACTATCTGGCCGCTAAGAGGTGTTTCAAATAAATGTTGGCTGAATGCAGACAAAGGTAGACTTATCATGTTCTAATAAACTCACTGAATCTTGACCTCTTTATTAAAAACCCAGAAGCACAAGTTTGAAGTTTTATTTATTTCTTCTAGACTAAGGGCAAGATCAAGTGGTAGAAGCAACAGTGAAATCCAGAAATCTTGTCTAATAGGCCCTGTGGCCTTTGCACCTACAGATGTGTTTGGCTATCTGTTGACAAGGGCAAAGAGTAAGCTCTCAGTTTTGCCATTCCAAAATCTTCAACAAACACTAAACTCCTATGAAGTTGAGCTGTCTGTACTGTTCCACAGTACATTTTTCCTTAGGAGTTCTTTTATTTCTGACTGCAGGGAAACTAAATAATATAGTATGACAACATAAGTAGCAGCAATTAGGAATTAAAAAGGGGAAATACATTGCAATTCTTAGATTCCTGTCTCCTGCAGAGAAAACTTAAGGAACAGATTTAGCCATAAATATATTTTAGTATTTGTACTGCTCTTTGAAAAAAAAGGACATTTATTTTCTTATTAACATATAACAACTACCATTTTCTTATAGTGTTATTGAAATCATATGTGTTTTGAGGTTTAGATGATGAATAAATTAAAGGAGATGATATCTACATTTTTATTTCAAAAATAAATGTGTGAGTTTTTGGCACTGCACACATGTTAAATAAATAAGGCTATGAAGCAGTTTATTTGGGTTCAAAAATGCAATTCTATTTCATTTGGAAACAGATCCACTGCAAAACTTTCCTGACAAATGGCTGAAAGGTGGTAAAAGGACCTGAGTAAACACGTTTCTAGGAGAGGAAGGGTGAGATCATAAAAAGGATAGACTGTATGCCTTTTCACTTGGGGTAACTCGATCCAGCACAGCTGTATTGGCTTCATAGGGCCCTGTTTTCCAAATTGTATAAGACACTCACTGGAACCAAACCAAACAGTAGCAGAGAAGAGGCCAGCAAAGTCATGGTGCTGATACACATCCTCTATGAGCCCCAGTGTTCAAAGTTGTGTGTATTTCTTGGGATATCAGAGGAGTCCTCTATTTCTAGACTGTATTTTAGAAGTGGTCTAAAAAATCAGATACCACCTTAGAAGTGTTTACATGTGTATTGAGGTAAGAGGGTACATAAGGCTTGTTAAGTAAAAATGCTTGTGAAGTTAACATGGCACTACGACATCAGTGTCTACATTTGGGCTAACATCTAGAAGAGTTTCTGTCAACAACAAATTCTATTTGTCTTCATATAACACTATTGTAGTCAAAAGTGGTAGAAGATCTTTAAAAAGCAATGATAAAATTTGAGAACAGGTAACATATCTTCACTGAAAACTGAGATACAGAACACTTTCTAGCTATTTTCCAACTCTCATTCACAGTATTTTTTTTTAAGAGAGGAACTATATGAAACACAGAATCTGCCATTTCAGATTACTGCTTTCTTATTTTTTAGATATAACCAAATTATGTTACAGCTAATCCATTATCTTACTATTAGCTTAAAAAGATGTAGTGTTTTCTCCCAATGAGTGACTTGGGTTTTTTTTTTTTTTTTCCTTTCGATAAGAAAACACCAAGAATGATTTGATGGAGAAGGGAAGACAGAGGAAATAAAGAATCATCTCTTCCACCGAGAACTCTTGAGATTGTCTCCTTTAATATCATTCTTGCCACTCCCTGATATAAAGAAAAAATAACAGACAAAGACAAATGAGGACTAGTTTAATGTTCTCTGTGTGCTGAACAATAAACTAGGCACTTACAACTGTTTTACAATGAGGGTCTTGAGATCTACAATCTACTTAATTGTAATCACTTCATTTCTTAAAACTGAACATAAAATGTACTCACAAGGGAAATAAATTTCAGAGAATTTGCAAAAAAACATTTTTTTAAGTGATTGCATGTTAAAAGTGTAAGCCAAGGTTTCCTGGAAGATACTGTGTTTAGCAATTTTTGCTATGGTGACAGGTAAAGAAACTATGCTTCTAGATACACAGGTCCCAAACACGTGTAACCAGCTGCATGATGAACAGAGGTGGAAGATATGCTTCATTGGAAATCAGCATCCCTAATTTGTGGATATTCATAGTTCCAGTAATGTTACTTACTTGTGTTTTGTGATTTTTGGAATATGACTTTGCCCTGCCCTTCTAAGCTTCAGTATCTTACTTGGAAAATGGGGATCAATGATGGTCTTTATTATTCTACACTCACAGAATAATACATTCACATTCACTCTCTTACTTGTGACTATCAAGTACTTACTTGTGATAGTCACAAGTAGGAGAGTGAATGTAAATGTGCACTGAAAAGTGTCAAGTACTTTTCAAAGCAGATTTTTGTTTTTAAAGCTGAAGCTCTGAGGTACCATCAACTCTAGTAACCTCTAAAAGGTGAAGAGGTCAGTGACAATCTAAAATTAGAGCTAATAAAAGCTAGTCAGCAGAGCACAAAGCAGAAGCAAGCCAAACTTAATTAAAACTATATCTAATATTTAGAAATGCATTTACTATTCTACAGACATCATCTAAGATGTTAAAGTAATAGAAGTGTAATAGCACATAAATTACTTTTGTACATACTGTGCCTTCCATGGAGAATGTTCCCTCCAATTTCCTTATCTGGTTAACATTTTTCCCCACAATGCTATGAGCATCTTCAAGCATACAGGAAATGTGAAAGAAATTTACAGAGCTCACCCGTATACCCACCACCTAGATTCAACTGTTAACATTATGTTTTATATTTGCTTTATCATATATCAATCCATCTATCTATCCATCACTCTGTCTATCCTTCAATACAACTTATTTTTGGGGTGCATTTCGAAGTACATTACATACATTAAAACACGTTCCCTTACCTAATTCAGCATGCATATCATCAACTCCACTTCATTATGTTTTTAAATGTAGAATTTGCATCTAACGAAAAGCACAAATCCTAAGTGAACTGGTTAACTTTTATTTTCTTTCATATGTCAGCTTAGTCATCACTTCTTCAGGGAAGGCTCCCCGGCTTTCTCTGATACTGTGAAACAATCTCTCCATTGCATCATGAGCCTCACTATGGTAACACTTATTGGAGTACTAATATTATATTCATTTGTGTGACCGATTAATGCTTGCAGCAGCAGTGGGCAATAAACATTATGAGGGTAGGGAATGTCTGTCCCCAGCATTCCACCAAAGTGCCTGACCCAGGAGAGGTATTCAGCAAATGCTACATAAACAAATGAATGAATATTATTCGATGAAGGAAAGGTTTTCACATTTATTCAGTCTGCAAATATTTACTGAAGGCCTCACTGTTCTAGCAGTGAAAAGGTAAAAACTCTCTGTCCTCAAGAACAGAAATGGGAGAGAAACTAACATGTTCATAAAATGTGATGTCATAAACACTCTGAAGAAGTGTAAAGCACGGTAAAGTGGTAGTGAGTGACAGGGTTTTTATTTTAGACACAGTGGTCTGTGACAGCCTCTCTGATACAATGGTTTTGGAGCAGACGGAGTCATGAGCATTGCTAGAGGAAAGCAATGGGGACAGGATATGTTGTGGGAGGTCAGGGTCCCCAAATGGAGGGACCGGCTGGAGCCGCAGCAGAGGAACATAAATTGTGAAGATTTCATGAACATTTATCAGTTCCCAAATAATACTTTTATAATTTCTTATGCCTGTCTTTACTTAATAATCTCTGAATCCTGTTATCTTCGTAAGCTGAGGATGTACGTCACCTCAGGACACTGTGATAACTGTGTTAACTGTACATATTGATTGTAAAACATGTGTTTGAACAATGTGAAATCAGTGCACCTTGAAAAAGAACAGAATAACAGCAATTTTTAGGGAACATGGGAAGACAACCATAAGGTCTGAGTGTCTGCGGGGTTGGGCAAAAAAAGCCATATTTTTCTTCTTGAAGGGAGCCTACAAACAGACGTGCAAATAGAAGAGATATTGCTAAGTTCTTTTCCTAGCAAGGAATATTAATATTAATACCCTGGGGAAGGAATGTATTCCTGGGGGAAGGTTTATAAACACCGCTCTGGGAATGCCTGTCTTGTGCAGTTGAGATAAGGGCTGAGATACGCCCTGGTCTCCTGCAGTACCCTCAGGCTTACTAGCGTGGGGAAAAACTCCACCCTGGTAAATTTGTGGTCAGAGCGGTTCTCTGCTCTCGAACCCTGTTTTCTGTTGTTTAAGATGTTTATCAAGACAATATGTGCACCGCTGAACATAGACCCTTATCAGTGGTTCTGCTTTTTCCCTTTGTCCTGTTCCCTCAAAAGCATGTGATCTTTGTTAGACCTTTATTAGCAGTTCTGCTTTTTGCCCTTTGAAGCATGTGATCTTTGTACCTACTCCCTGTTCTTACACCCCCTCCCCTTTTGAAACCCTTAATAAAAACTTGCTGATCTGAGGCTCAGGGGGCATCACAGTCCTACAGATATGTGATGTCACCCCTGGCAGCCCAGCTGTAAAATTCCTCTCTTTGTATTGTCTCTCTTTATTTCTCAGCCGGCCAACACTTGGAAAATAGAAAGAACCTCCATTGAAATATTGGGGATGGGTTCCCACAATAAGGATAAACTCAGGGCCAAGGCCCTAAGGAGGTCACCTGTCTGGCACTTTGCAGGAATGAATAGTGAAGAGTCTGGTGTGGCCAAGTAGGAGCTTGCTGCCAGGTGAGTCCAAAGATGTCTGGGGCAAGAGCTTTTAGAGCCTTTTTGGCCACAGTTAAAATTCTGTATTTAATTCTTATTGAGATGGAAGGTCTTTTGAGGGTTTGAGCAGAGGAGTGACATCCTCTTATTTACTCTCTAAATAAATATGAGGATGTTGTTTGGAGAGTGGACTGCTAGCCCCTCACCCCTAACCAGGAGAAGGTCTTGTGGAGTTTGGGAGTGCTGTGTGAGGGGAAGATGGGCATCTTACTCTTAGGCTGTGAACTTGCTGAACAGTAGCAGAAACTCTGAGACCCACCTCAGGGTGTCCTTTGCATAGAGCTCTGCGAAAAATTTACAGGGAGAATAGGCAGAATCCCCAGAAGGCCAATGGTGCCATACCAAATGCTCTTGATTTACTAAAAACACTCTCTCACCCCAAGACCGTGCATTTTGTCTGTAAACTTCTGAAAATGTCATGTATGTCCACAAAATGTTTTCTCTAATGTTTTTATTTGTAGTATCCTTCTGATTAAGGACAGGCAGCAAAACGTAGTAAAAAAGATAATTGATAAGAAGAAATCAGGAGATACAAGGTTATAGCTCAGCTTTGACATTGCCAATTGTATGAACTTGGGCAAACAATTTACCCCAATTTCTAAGTCAGGAAGTGGGAAAATAGGATCTGAACATCTCTAATAACCTTTTTGGCAGCAGCCGTAGTCCACTGTAGCATTAACTTCTTCCTATAGCAGGTTAGGATCTGCTTTTTAAGCTTAAAAGGCTGGAAAGAGTATGGAGAAACAAAGATTTTATAAAGAGAAAGCAAACTAAGGAAAAAAGTAGATATGGGGTTCTTGGGGTTAATATTTACCCAAGAATACCTATGGGGTGGAAAAAGCTTCGCCCTTCTATGGCAGAAAGTGAAGCTAATGACTGTGTTAAGAAAAAAAAAAAAAAAGGAAAAAAGACATTTTTGTTTCCTCGGGTGTTTATCCCATGAAATTACCAACTCCAAATATTTGTCATGGTGTATTTTTAGAAAAGATGCTTCCAAAAGTAGGCAATGAACTTGCTTTTCATTTTTTTCACTTTATAACTGGCCTAACTTAAAAAAAAAAAAAAAAAAAAAAAGATCTCACAATTTCCCCCTTATCTAAATACTGCTGATTAGCTTCTGGTTTTATTGCCACAAATGTTACTCCATACTTTTGCTTCTCTCCTGAAAGCTTCTATGCCATCGTGACTTTATACATGAAGGTCTATCTGTCTGTAATGTTCTCTATACATTGCTTAAATTAGCTCACTGATTCTCCTGCAAGATTGGGCTTGGTCACTGCCTCCTCTAACATGATAGTTAAGAGCTTGGGCTCTTGAGGCAGTCTACCTGAGTTTAAACCCTGGGTTAGTCACCTACTGGCTATGTGTCTATAGAAAAGTTCCTGATCCCTCTACAGTGGGACTCAGTTTCCTAATTTTGCAGAGTTGTTGTAAGGATCAAATACATTAACACATGTAAAGTGCTTAGAGCAGGGCTTGGCATGTGGTAAGCACTCAGTAAATGTTAGCTATTACTGCAGTGATAATACTAGTTATTATTCTGTGAGCCTTTCCTCTAAACTCTGGGTTAGGTGCCCATCCTTAGTATTTCCTGTGTGTATATGTACCTCCTATCCTGTGTGTAATTATTTTGTAATGTGTGTTTACTTGTCTCTGCAAATTCCTTAAAGGGAGGATGATATTTTTACCTATATTGCCAGTGCTGAGTACTTGGTATCACACACAAATAAATTTCAGTTTTATTAAATAAAACCTTCTTATAATAAACATACACAAAGATACATTTAGAACTTAGAAATATTGTGGCAAGAAAAATATTGCAAGATTATATTTTAAATGTGAATTTAAAAATCGACTATCTTTGAGGGACAGAGAATATTTCTCAACAGACTCAAAATTAAAGAAATAATAAAAACAAAAAACAGAACTGAAAGAAGAATGAGGGGACAGTAAAGTTCCCCATGACTTAAAGAGAGGAAGATGAGAACCAAGTCTTCTGTGGACCTAATGACATGGCACAGGTGTGAGTGCTCTGAAGAGCAATGTGCTTCCTATGGATGAGTCGACAGAGCTTTGCCCTGAGGGACAATGATGGGGACACCCCACACAGGGCAGATACTGAGAAATGCTAATCATTTCCCTGAATCCTGCAAAGCCCTGGCCCCAAGTCCTCAAGTCACTCTCAAACAGGTAATCACATTTGTCTCTTCCATATTTAACCTGGAGCAGAGGGTCCTGATAAAGAGCTCTGATTAGGAATGATCATTGTTCTGGCTGAGGTAGGGCCCAGGTTGATTTATTTAAAAGCACCTTGGTGAGGTAAACATACTTAATCTACATTCTCAAAATTAAGGGCTATTTTCTTTTTTAGAGATGTCCTATGTTCTCAAAGAGAATGACAAAATAAATTAATCATTTTCCATTACTTCACACACAGCGCTTGGATGTTGAAAGACCATGTGAACAGCTAATCCCCCTATACGGATGAGTTTCTTGTGACAGGCAGATCAGATCTAAATAGAAATCCGGCAATGTATTTTATTTTTATCATTGCGGCATTGAGATTTATTTCAAAAAGAAGTAAGATCAACTATGCCTATATTTTTAAAGTTTACTTTCATAATTAATCCTTTTTTGAACACTCAGAAACACTCTTCTGGCTCTTGTAGCAAAGTGTTTCCCTGGCGACTGCTGCCAAAGCAGACAGAAGCGGAGACTATTAGGTATATTTTAAAACCTTCAAAAATCCAGCTGCACTATCTCAAAGAATCCTCACTACCAAACGATACTTAGTTAAAAGTACCAATAATCTGAAGTTAGAGCAATCTATTTTGACAAACAATTCATCTAAACGCTAATGTTAAAGGTTGATTTTAAGTATGATTGAGATGCTCTATTAGGCTATGTCCTAAATGGCTGAACAAAGGGTATTAAGAGGGTACATATGGAGTACATGTGAGCACATGTATGTATTTTTGAAGTTGGCCTAGTGCTGAATTTTCAACCACTGGCTGAGAAAAATGGATCATGAAAACCAATGGATACAATACAGCTGACAATGTTATTTGGTGAACACATTCATCTAAGATTCGCCACAACCAATTGTTTTCCTGAAACTCCAATAGCTAGAAAGTCCTTCCCCTCCGCCCAAATGAAAGCCATGCATTCATGCAACTGGACAACAATGAAGCTTTGTGGCTGGTGGTAAGTAGGAAAAAGAGCTGGTCTCGCCAAAACAATTTCAAGTTTTGAACTCAAGCCCCCTCCCCTACTTCATTTTACATATTCAACTAAAACGAGTAAGTCTTGCAGCCTTAGTACACATTAGTAACTAAAAGTAGCCAAAACCACACAACTTTGGACATTTCAAGTGTGCTATGAAAACTCTAGAAAACATGCAATACTCTGAAAATTAGGCAAGATTCCACAAAAGCTTATTAACAGAACTGGATACGCCATCCAGTCTTTCCTGTACTCAGCAAGCATTTACTAGAACCTACTATGTGCAAATGAAATCTACAACATCTCTATGCCAGACTTCATTCTGCTAAAGTTGACCAGATTCAGCTCAAGAACATTCTTTGGGTTTCTGAATGAAAACAGGTCAATAGAGATAAACATGTACATTATATCATAATTTTTCATTAGCCATCTTTTTTTTTTTTCCCCATTAAATCGAAAACTCTTAAACAGAGGGACTATCTTAGTTTGGCTGCTAAGTAATAACATAAGTAATAAAAATACCACAGAGTGGGTGGCTTAAACAACAAACATTTTGTTCTCATAGTTCTGGAGGCTGGGAAGTCCAAGACAAAAGCTCCGGCAGATCTTATGTCTGGTGAGCACCTGCTTCCTAGCTTATGTAGACAGCCACCTTTTTGAGGTGTCCTCACATAGTCAGGAGAGAGACCATCTCTCTAGTATCTTTTGCTTCTTATATGGGCACTAATTCCATCATGCAGGCTCCATCCTCATGACCTCATCTAAACCTCATCTCCCAAAGGGTCTACCTAACTTGCCAGCTTGCAAGTTGGGCAAAATCTCAGACCCTCACGGATATACTTTGGGCAATACAATAAAAATATGAAGTATTATGTAATAGGGATTATTTAGCTCATTGACTCTAACATCCTTCTGTGTGATTCCACAATTCCTCTATTTTCATATTATTTTAGTTCTTTCTAGCACAGTTAGAAACAATTGATGAATAATGAGAAAATAATTTCCAAAATGATAAAATAGTAAAATACTTCAAGACTATGGGATCACCAAGATCTATTATGTATCTGCAAGACAGAATGGGACTTACTCTATTTTAAAAATAAGGAAAATCTCTATTTGTGTCTTCATAGAAGATCTTTTTAAAAAGGATAAATTTTTTTTTTTTAAATCAACACTTAAAAAAATTTTAAAAACCAAGATTGGGTTCAATTGACCCTGATGGTAGACTGAGAAGTAAACTACCTTTGAAAAGCTCTCAACCTTTTACCATCATTCTCAGAGTCCTCTTCATCCTCTTAGTCTCAAGTTTCTCCTCCCTGTTTGTCTGCCCAAACCACTTCTATGGAGTCTGACAGAACTTCAAACAAGAAGTACTTGTCCCATGCCACCCTCCAGTGCAGTGCCTATAAGAAGGAACCATGCTTCCTACTCAGTCCATTGCATGGGGAAGTTGGTTATCACATGTTGAATGGAGAAATGAATGAAAGGCAATGAGTGTGATGCAACAAAGGATTAACACAAGAGTAGTAAGAGGAAAAATTAGAAAAGGAAGATGAGAGGGGCAGTTTACATAATCCTAATATATCAGCAATTACACTGATTTACCATAAAAATAAAAAACAACCACTAATTTGTTTTTAACTGTTTATATAGTTTCCAAATATAATGGTTTTGTAAATCAGTCCATTTGTTGTAATTTGTTAAAATAAGAGAATTTGTCATTTGGCGAGTTCATGACTGAGCAAACTGGTCCTTGAAGATAATTCCGACAAATTTTAATGTTAACAAAAGGCTAAAATTAAGCTCCCTAGATCCTTGGACAGTTATGGAAAATAATGTGTGAGAAAGAATCTTACAACTGTTGTTTCAATAGATTAAAAAGAAAAAATCCTGGGGAGAGAAGACATGATACTATCAGTAGAAAAGACATGAAATTAAGTCTGTGAAACTGAGTAGGACAAAATCCAATAGACAGGAAAGCAGAGTAACACCAGGTTTTAGGGGACACACTAAAGGCACATTCTTGAAGGACATGTTGAAGATGGCATAAATCAGTGATTCTCAGCCATAGCTGTACATTACAATCGTCTGGCAAGCTTTAAAAAATACTTGGTCCTACCCTGGGTCAACTGAATCTGAGGGTGAGGGTGTGTCAAACTGAAATTACTGGAGTTATTAAATAAGAACTCTAAATCTAAATTTCTTACAGCCCACATGTAAAATAACTGCACTGAGTTTTGGAGGTAAAATTAATATAACACAGAGTGCCAAGGCACATAACCAGAGTGGCAATACTAGGACAGAATGCAAATGTCCTGATTAACGAGCAAAACCTTTCCAGTCCACACACTGCCCTTGTGACTAGTAAAGGTAATGCATATATCAGGGAGGATTGTTTTTAAAATTTAGAAAAGGACTTTCCCATCCATTATCTCATCTGACCTTCTGAGCAAACCTATGACACATGCAGGATAAAAATTAGGCCCATTTCCTAGATAATAGAAAACAGGCTTGGAGAGGTTAAGTGAATCGCCCATGTGAAAAAGCCAGAATTCACAACCAGGTCTTCTAACTCCCATTCACCAGAGTTGGAGAGCACCAGGCTTTTGCCTTACCCTGTCACTTAATTCCTACACTTTTGGAACCAACGTACTCTTCTTCAAGCAAAAACTAATAGAGAAGTAGGAGCTTTGAAATATTTCACAGAAAAATGAGGTTTCAGTTAGAAAGTGTTAAAACGAAAATCAGAAGTTCTTGGAAAAGAAGATGTAAAGGAAGTACTTCACAGAATCCAAACATTTTAACTCAGTGAGTCTATCTATGTTTCAGTGGCTTTCTAAAGCCACTATATGGTTAATGCCTGACAGCAATCAACCAACCATGTCAAGGCCTTTGCTGTGGATAGAAAGCATAGGTAGCAGTGAGATGCGAGGAGAGAAAAACATTGCAAAAGCTCCAGAAAATCACTTACGGAAGACCAGCTAGCAAAATAATTAAGAAGTGAGCCTACAGAGAACAACGAGGGACAGGCTGTTTTGACAGTTTGGCCTTTTACTGTTTGATGTTCAAATATAATATAATTGGGGCATATGATAGGATGAAATCATATACTAGTGTTAAATAATTAACAAGAGAACACTTTGGGTATTTATATTAATAGTGCTAATAGAACAATTTATACTCTCTCCAGCCTTTCATCTGAGATCAAAGTTTAATAATAGCTCTAAACAAACTTTATAAAATCTTGTGTAAGTGGTATTACAGCTGTTATGCAGATGCATAAAAAAAGGTCAACTGAGGTGTTTAATATCACTGACAAAGCTCAAGACATAACCAGGAATGCAATCTAGGGGCAGGCCAACTCTTCAACATTCAAAAGGAGGAAAACTAGATCAAAGTTGTTTCATGAAACTCCATTTACCAATGAGCTTAGGGCATATTATGACAATTTTAAATATGGTCCAAAAATGTCCATACCCTATTTCTTCTTACCCTGCTCAAGGTAAATATGGGATTTGATTGCACATGTTCTTCCTCTTCACTTTGTATCATTTAGTAGATACTTGCAAAGCGTTCCTTACACATATCTTCATTACTCTCACCAGTCACAAGTGGAGGATGTGGAATAGAAAGAATGCTGTGTTGCTAATCAGGACATCTGAATTTTAGCCCTAGTTTTGTCACATTTAGAAAATCATAAACTCCTTTGGCCTCTAGACTTCTCTTGAATAGTGTGAGGGGTTTTGACAAGGATTTCTAGCATTGAGTTCTAACATTATCTAAAATGTGAGAACCGTGACAGCAGGAACCTCGTCCGCTGTATGCTTTACGACAGTGTTGAGACATGGTAGGGACTTAATAACTCATACATAATATAATATGATTAAACTAGGGTAAGTTGTTTGATAGTAACTATTGGCAACATAGAAATTTTGTGAAGACCCCAGATTTTTAATTCCTCCTATATTAGACTAAAGTCTACTAGGGAGACGAATTTTGTTTTGTTTTGTTTTTTTGAGATGGAGCTTCTCTCTTGTTGCCCAAGCTAGAGTGCAATGGCGTGATCTCAGCTCACTGCAACCTCCGCCTCTCAGGTTCAAATGATTCTCCCGCCTCAGTCTCCTGAGTAGCTGGGATTACAGGCGCACGCCACCACACCCAGCTAATTTTTTGTACTTTTAGTAGAAACGTGGTTTCACCATGTTAGCCAGGTTAGTCTCGAACTCCTGACCTCAGGTGATTCACCCTCCTCGGCCTTCCAAAGTGCTGGGATTACAGGTGTGAGCCACTGCACCCTGCTGGGAAAGAAACTTTTAAAGATGATCTAGTCCAGCCCAATCATGAAAAATAATAATTGAAATTCAGAAAGGTTAAATAATTTGGCCAGGGTCATGTGCCTGGCTATGGTGGAGACATGACCAGTATCTAGATTTTCTGACTAATAATCAGATACTATTTTTTATCATATCACTTTCCATCATTTAAAACTAGTCATATAATAATTTTCAGCTAAAGACTGAAGGGAATTTGTTAAAATTAGATGCACAAAATGCAAATTCTCCATATCAGATTTTCATTAAAGACTATTTAAAATGTGTATAAAATATACTATTCTCACCTACTATATATTGTGAGTGTAATACAAATATCTTGTTTTACAGTTAAGTTAGGATCTTAAAAAAATATCAAATATACTATCATTACTCTGAGATTTCACCCAGATAGGCTTCTTAAAGAGAGCAGAAAGCATTTCTTATATGTGTTGTATTTTACAGAAAGATACTGCCATTGTGCTTTATAATATACATTCATATTATCTTTACAATATAAAGCAAGAGCTTTTACCAAGAGAATGCATTGTTCTTAATATTGTTTAGAAAAGGCCTATAAAACACATTATCAAGCAAGGAAGTTAGAAAGGCAGTATGACTACTTATCAGCATCAAATACGACGAGGTCAGACTGACCTCCAAACGCTGAGCAATTCAATAATACTAAATTCATCTGCTGGTGAAGTTGCATTCATTATGTAATTTCTCAGTGATACCTTTCCTATGTCATCATGTTTATGAAACATGTGACAGGGCTGTAGAAAACCATTTTTACAGGCTGAAAGAAGCCTCACATTTTTTAAGTTGGTCATCACCTTCTGCCACAAGGTTGTAACTCTGCATAAACAGCCCACTTGTTTTAGCAGTATTTTCTACATTTGACCATAAACAATCATGTTTCAGAAGCTTAACCCTTTGAAGATATCCCCATTACTGGAAAACGTACATAGCTTAATACTGACTAACATAGAATATGGGCTGTGTATTTTGGGATAGGGTGGAGAAAGGAGAATGTCTAGATTGTTTCACCCAAGATCCCTCATGAGAGATTCATGAGGATATTTCCGTTTGCCCTCGATGCGAATATACAGAAGGTAGACCAACATTAGAGCAGTGGGAAACTTGGCAGAACGGGCTAGGACAGGGTTTGTGCAAAACCTTTTTCCGGTTTCAGTTTGAATGGGTTCCCAGGAAGTGTCAAGTCTGAACAAATCCAAAATTTTACAATGTAGCTCAGCCAAAACTGCTGGGATTCACCTGATTCTGGGTCAAAACTGTAACAGAGCACACTGCGTTTTATTTGGTGTAAAGCCAATTGGACTGAACCTTTCAGGCAACTTCAATGAGAGGCTCATAGCCTTGGCAAAACCAAAAATGAACCTAGCTTGATCTTTGGTTTTAAAGCAGCAAGTTCTGGCTTTGTAAAGAGATAAAGGCAAGTTTTCCTTAGCTTCAAGATTCTTACAAATACTTAAGAGAGGCATTGCAAATAATTAACAGTTATTTGGCCAGATCTACATCATCAAGTCAGTTGTTTCCTGAGTTTAACAGTGGCACTTTAGTAAGTACTCTAACTCATTTGGGTCTATATATTCCTAAGTGCCCTAGAGCGCAATTTAGTGTCCTAACAAAGAGTGATGGCTCTTCAACTGCAGTGCCTGTAGAGTGATTTGCACATGCAGTAGGATGAAGCACAATTAGTGTTAGATCCAGGGTAAAAAGGGAAAAAAATTATCTACTAAAAAAAAATACAAAAAACTAGCCGGGCTTGGTGGCGGCGCCTGTAGTCCCAGCTACTCGGGAGGCTGAGGCAGGAGAATGGCGTGAACCCGGGAGGCGGAACTTGCAGTGAGCCGAAATCGCACCACTGCACTCCAGCCTGGGCGACAGAGCGAGACTCCGTCTCAAAAAAAAAAAAAAAAACACAAAAACTCCAACAGCAATTGTCTACTCCAACACAGACAGGTGAAGTAAGTATCTATGACATTACTTAGTCTGTAAGTTCCATAGACACATGGGCATCTTCTTATAATCTTGGACACCTAATCTTGAAGCTCAGCTAATGTGTACAGTTCAGTGAATCTTTCAGAGATATGCTTCAGACTTTACAGTGTTTTTAAAAGAAAAGTCGTATTTCAAGAGTTTTCCAGTGTTTTGTAACATTTCTCAATATAGGCATATGAGTATATATTTTTCTCTATACAGCTTTAGGTTAGGATTTACCCCATTTTAAGTTGTGTTAGCTCTGTAAGTATATTTTGAAAATAAGGGAGATAAGATTTCTTTAAGTATTTGGGAAGCTGATTAAATGCTGACTATTTGCAACTACTAATTACACATTTGCTCTAAGTCAATGGTTTTCAAAATTAAGTTTTAAAGCTATGTATCTCTCGCACACACACGTTTTTAAGTTATCTAAATGTTTTTAATCATAAGCTTAAGTAGTTGCAAAGGATGACATTTTCTTGCAATATTGTAAAGAATGACGTTTTCAAATAAAACTCATTCATATAAATAATATAAACATATCTAGTAAACTTTAAATAACTCAGCAATTTGTTGCCACCATTTATCCACTTATGAAATAAATATGACCAGTTAAAAGAGATTTTTTTTCTGTTCCTTTTTTCCCTTCAGTTTATACTAATATAAAATATATTTATGTCCATAAGTGTTTTTATCATTTTGCTGTACTTCATCCTTCTCTGTAACAATGTATATATATAAACATAGAGAAAAAAAGTAGTTTTTAAAATTTTCTGAGACCATAAAGCTCTATGTTATACATTTTTATAGACTGGATTAGCATTATAATTAATATTAGGTATATTACAAATTTTGAGAAAAATTATTAAATGTGAAATGTAAAAAAAAAAAATCCAAAGCTTCCAAAAAGTATATCTCTTAATGGAATAAATATAGCTTCCTCTTCTCCCACACTGAGTTAGTTCACATAACCCTAGCTGAATGTTAATTTTTGTTTGAATAAGACAGGGTTTCATTTCATTTCTATTCCTATTATTTCTATAGATTTAATCACAAATCTTGTTCACATAAAAAGTACATGAGAGGCCGGGCGCGGTGGCTCAAGCCTGTAATCCCAGCACTTTGGGAGGCCGAGACGGGCGGATCACGAGGTCAGGAGATCGAGACCATCCTGGCTAACACCGTGAAACCCCGTCTCTACTAAAAATACAAAAAACTAGCCGGGCGAGGTGGCGGGCGCCTGTAGTCCCAGCTACTCCGGAGGCTGAGGCAGGAGAATGGCCTAAACCCGGGAGGCGGAGCTTGCAGTGAGCTGAGATCCGGCCACCGCACTCCAGCCCGGGCTACAGAGCAAGACTCCGTCTCAAAAAAAAAAAAAAAAAAAAAAAAAAAGTACATGAGAATGAAAGTTTTGTTATAACAATGTTACTCAATTCTTGAATGTTTTCCTACTCTTATGGTAAATATTACATAGTGATCTGTCATCAAAATTAATTTTAATAATCTATCAGCCCTACGAAGTTCTCTTTTGACTTTGTTGAAAGCAAAGAATGAGAAACCGCCTGACTTACCAAAGGACTATAATGCAGTTATTTAGACCATTTACTTCCTATTTCTCGAAGGTATGCCAAAAAGGCTTTATTTGTCAAGATTTATCATGTAACTGTTTTTCTTTTGTTTAACTCAACATATACAGGAAAGGTTGAGACAAATAAAAATCTTGCTAACTTTAACACTATTCTATTAGTGTAATATTTTTGATCTATTTATTTTATCTTAGCATTACATATGGTTCCATAGAAACCCCAGGCCTACAGATTGGCAAAGCCAGTCCTCGCTGTCAAACCAATCAGCCAAATCACGCTTGCTTTATGGTACAAAAAGGGTCTGACTTCATTTCTCAATTAAATGGAATGGTGTTAATGAGTGTCCTTGTGAAAACTGTCTCACTTTTGAATCACAATTCTAAAACAGATAAATAGGTAAAGCATGGAGCTCTGCTAGAGTTTGTCACCTGGATGAAATAAGACACTGCTGCCTTTAATGATTTCTTATCAACACTCTCTTAGCTTTGATTTCTGGAGCTATACATCCTTTGATTATAGTAGAGTAGTGGAAGAGGTGAGGTTATTAAATAAAAATGTCTTCACCTCCCTCCCCAATAAACAGAATATATCTAATTCAGCACACCTCAACCCCAGTATCCCATGTATCAAATACAGCTCTTTGTTCTTAACAAAAATATATGTGCAACTAAGAAGGATAAGAAGTCTTACCTTGGGGCCTTGATTAAAGAAGGCCAGCAGGCACAGAAATTTTTTTTGTTTGTTTTTTGTTTTTTTTTGTTTTTGTTTTTTTTGGAGACGGAGTCTCGCTCTGTCGCCCAGGCTGGAGTGCAGCGGCCGGATCTCCGCTCACTGCAAGCTCCGCCTCCCGGGTCTACGCCATTCTCCTGCCTCAGCCACCCGCGTAGCTGGGACTACAGGCGCCCGCCACCTCGCCCGGCTAGTTTTTTGTATTTTTTAGTAGAGACGGGGTTTCACTGTGTTAGCCAGGATGGTCTCGATCTCCTGACCTCGTGATCCGCCCGTCTCGGCCTCCCAAAGTGCTGGGATTACAGGCTTGAGCCACCGCGCCCGGCCTAGAAATCTTAAATTACCCCTTTGCTTGGCACCTTAAAATGTCTGGGGGAATTTGCTTCATGGAACTCAGGATGGGTGAGAAGTAGGCCTGTTTTTTTTTTTTTTTTTTTTTTTAAATAAAGTGGGAGAAAGTCAATTATGAAAGGTACGATGGCCTTTCAAAGCAGAGTCATTTTAGGAGAAAGTGTATCTAGAAACTGAAGCTATAAAAACCAATTCTCAGTTAGCTGGGCGTGGCGGTAGGCACCTGTAATTCCAGCTACTTGGGAGGCTGAGGCAGGAGAATTGTTTGAATGCGGGAAAGGGAGGTTGCAGTGAGCCGAGATGGCACCACTGCACCCCCAGCCTGGGTAACAGAGTGAAACTCCATCTCAAAAACAAAAAACTATAAGCCAATTCTCTTAAAACTATTTGTGCCTGACTACCTCTTGGAAGATCTCTGTATACTCCCAGGGTCATGCCACCCCAGTTAGAACATGCTGTTATTTACCAGCTGTCTTTGAACATTCCTGTTGGGGTCAGCATTAATCATTTTGCAGTAAAAAGCTTTTAAAAAGTTATACTAACATGTTTCAATTCCCTTTAGTTTTTAAATTTTTTTTGGTGACATATGTCATTGATACAAAATTATAAGTAAAATATATACATACAGTTTAAAGAAAATGACAATCGGTGGTTTTAGTGTCTCCCTGATTGCTAATGAAAAATGTCTTCTCGCATGTTTCTTTTTCAATAGAGATGCTTGCTTATGCCCTTTGACCTTCTTTTGTCCCTTTTAAAAGCTTGGATATCTTTTTCTAATTGTTTTTTAGGCAATAAGATTTGGACACAAATTGGTAGTCAGTTATATCTGCTACAAATATATTCTATGTGTGACTTTTCACTCTTTTTATGTCATATTTTTATTTGGTTTACAGAAGTTCTTAATTTTAACATGGTAACTTGAGTCACTTCTTTTATATGATTCGTTATTTCAATGCCTCGTTTGCCTTTTTTTTTTTTCTTCAGAAATCTCCTTCAGTGCCAGGGTTATGAAAATATTCAACAATTTTTTTTTGTTCTAAAAATCTTATGGTTTGCCATTCACATTTTGGTTTTCTTTCTTTCTGTCTTTTTAAATTATACTTCAAGTTCTGGGATACATATGCAGAAAGTGCAGGTTTGTTACACAGGTATACATGTGCTGTGGTGGTTTGCTGCACCCATCAATCTGTCATTTAGGTTTTAAGCCCCACATGCATTAGATATTTGACCTAATGCTCTCCCTCCCTTACCCCCACCCCACCGACATGCCCCGGTGTGTGATGTTTGCTCCCTGTGTAAATGTGTTCTCATGTTCAACTCCCACTTATGAGTGAGAACAATACATTTTTGCATCTGATATGAGATAGAGGTTCAGTTTAATATTTTTAATACCATCTATGGAAAAGTTCATCCTTACTCCGCCGATATGTGATGCCATTTGTGTCAGACATCAGGTTTCCACATGTAAGTATTTCTGTTTCTGGGTTCTCTATTCAATTACACTGACCAACTTATATATTCCTTTGCCAAGACAACACTATCTTAATTTCCATAGTTTTAATACATTTTGATATATGTTTAAGAAACCCCCCCCTCCTTACCTTGTTCTTCAGAAATTTCTTGGCTAGAGTGTCTTCTCTATAAAACACTTGTGACTCTTTTTAAAGTTTTTTTTCTCTTATGTACTTCAAATTTTTTGTTACTTTTGCGTTGGTATAGTGTTAATTACATTTTCTTAGTAATTGTTGCTTGGAGTTAGAAGTAAAATATACTGTTTTTTAATCAAAGAAATTGATAAACTCTATATTTTTTCATAATTTAACTATGAATTCCTTGGGCATTTTATATAAACAAGAACAGTATTTGCAAATATCAGTTTTACTTGCACTGGCTAGGACCATCTGCACAGTGTCTAACAGAAGCTGTGGAACAGCACATCCTTTGTTCCTGATCATAGAGGAGGATATCAGCATTTCGGTGCTAAGGTGATTTACCCATAGACTTTTTTTCATATGACCTTTATGAGATTAAGAAAGTTTCCCTCTATTCTTAGTTTAATAGAAGGTTTATGATGATGATGATGATGATGATGATGATGATGATGATGATGATGGTGGTGGTGGTGGTGGTGGTGGAATCAATGCTGCTTATTCATTTATGGGGATGGCCTTTTCAAATTTTATTTCTCCCTAACCTGTCACTATGCTATAAATTACATTGATTAATTTTCTAATGTTAAACCAACTTGTTTAACTCAACTGAACTGCTGGAACAAACTCAACTTGTTCATGATGAGTTATTCTTTTTAAACATTCCTAAATCTATTACGCTAATCTTTTGTATAAATTTTTGCATTTGTGTTCATGACTAAGGGTCTACATTCCCTTACTTATTCTTATGCTTGGTTGTAGCACAAACGCTATGCTCACTCAGGATATAAATTGGGCATGTTCCCTCTTTTTCTAGTCTCTGGAAGAGTTTTGTAAAACTGAAATTATCTGCCCCTAGAACATTTGGTAGAACTTATGTATAAAATTATTTGGGCTTGGTATCCCTTTTCTGATTAAATTTTAATTGACTAAAAATAGTTGATTAAAATTATTTTTAAAAAATTTAGTCATGCTATTTCTTCTTCATTTTTGAAAATTATATTTTTCTAGGAATTTATTTCTCTAATTTATAATTAGAAAATTATTCAGAATACTTTGCTATGTGGTTAAATTCTCCAAGACCTATAGTTATATCCTTTTTCTCCAATCATAATGGACAATGGTCTTTTTTACTATGATTCGTTGGTCAAACAACAGACTTCACTTTGTTAGCCCTGTCTATTGCATGTTTTTTTCCTATTTCATTAATTTTCAGTCTTTATTTTTTCCCTTCTTGTGTTTTCTTTAGGTTTTACTCTTTTAATTTTCTTTTAATATCTTAGGTTGAGTGACAAGCTCATTAATTTTTATCCCTTGTTTTTTAACATAAGCACTAAAGCCTTTACATTTCATCATAGATAACACTACTACTATATCCCATATATTTTAACACATTAATATTTTAATCATTCAGTTCTATACAAAATTTACCCTACATTTTTTGACCTGTGAATTGTTTAAAAGTTTGCTTTGTAATTTCTAAAAGCCTATGGTCTATATGGTTATTTTTTTGAATCTTAGAGCTAGATATGACTACGTCACTAAGTTCTGGTCCATGGATATGAACAGAAATGGTATGTGCAACTTCCAGTTTCCACTATTTTCAGTTTCCACTACAGGGGAGTTACATGCCCTCCCTTTCCTTCATTTTTCTAGTTAGTATGCAAATATAAGGGCAAGAGGTGGCATAGGCATTGGATAATGAGGACAGAGCAACAACATATTGAGGATCATGGTGCAAAAGACAGAAGGAACAAAAGGACAGAAGGAACGTAGTGTTCTAACACCATGGGGACACTATCTGCCAATGGATAGCTTATGTTTGGATTAGCACATGAGATAAATTAATTTTTAAGTTACTTAACCCACTATTATTTTGGGTGTTTCTCCGACTTTAACTAATACAAAGGTATGAGAATCAACATTATCATGGTATTAATGGAAATGAAAATAAAGACATATTTAAAGGGTGATATGAAAAACTGCATTTATATCACCAAAGTGAATTGCCTTACAATCCCTTTCACTTCCTGAAAGGACCCTTACTGTAGTATCTATATTTTCTTTTCCCCCATGACCTCCCACTTACTAAGTTTGCTAGTTCCTTTCTCTAAACAAAGGTATGCACTTTGCCTTTGCATGCACTCTGCTCTGGCACCAAACTGTCCCTACTCCTAATTTTCCAAGCACACTTCTAAGGCTGGATTCCCTTCAATGTGTACTTTCCCTCTTCCTGCTTGCAGTCTCTTCCTATTCCACACCGTCCTGCACACTGTCACTACATTTATAGACCCCATCCACCGCACCACGATCCCTCATTAAAAGCCACCAATGGCAGCCTATTGGTGTAATACCTATGCTCCCACTTTCTACCTCCCAACCTTGTAATGCAGATGGCAGAAAATGTAAGGTGATCACAGCACTCTTTCTGGAAGAGCAACCAGAAAAAAATCCTTCCCAACAGAATGTTTCAGTAACTAGTACTGACCAGTATGAACTAACATTTGGGAAGGACCTATTTAGATTCTGTTATAAAAGATCCCTGATGTAAAAAGATATAAAACTCTGATATAAAAAAATCAGGTCTAAACTGCTTGGTTTGTATTTCAGAACACCAGAATGACCCCTCTTACTCTCTCAAACTGTTATCTATCTCTCTATACATTATCTCCTATGAACCTACAGGGAAAAAATGTGAAAAGACTTTGAAATGGAACAGAAACTTACTGGGTATCTTCAGTGAAGACCTAGTTTTTGCCTAGCACACCTGTCTGGGTTTTCTGATTCTGTGGGATCTCTGTGCTCTCACCATCTTTGAGTTATTTATAACTCTATGAGTTGCAGATAACTGATAACAATACAAATAATTTTTGTTCACAGACAATAAATTTTGTCTGGTAGGGTACTATTGATTTTCCTTCCTCATTGTAGAAGAAGTCAATTTTGCCTTTATTTAAAACACATTTCAGCACTCTGTAGTGCCTATATATGTGTGGTTGTTTAAACGCTCCTTTAAGTCATTTGTAACTTCTTGTTCATTCCCTCATTAATTAATGAGTTAAATAAACACATTTGTTACAAGTTAATTTTATATGGGAGTCATGACTTTACCTTAAAAAATCCTTTTAACAAACCCTTTTTTTTATTACTGCCTTAGACTTTGATTACATCTCCAATATGAAAGGTCTTCTCTGGCTCTTTCTACCTGACTACTGATTCTTCATATTTCAGAAATAAATTTAAGCTCCTTATCATGTCCTCAAACTGCAAAATCTATCATTTTCACAATGAACCCAGATCACAATGATGCCTCAGTTTTCTTTACAATTATCTTTTCTTCAAAAATAGCTTCTGAAAATGCATTATCTTTTTCATTCATGGACTGTATTTTTTTTGTTATCTTTCATCATTAATTCATTTAAATGAATGTGTCTTCTTTACCTATTAGAGTACAAATTCCTTGAACGCACTGATCACAATTTACTTTCCTTTTTTCTTCCTTGGCATCAACACACTGCCTCATATTGAGCCCAATACATTTCCACTGCTGAGTCCCATCCTTGGCCCATGAGCTGGGGCTCTCAATCAAGGTTTTTTTTTTTCCCATATAATCACTTAGCTTTATTTAGGGAATCAACTCATTCTATTTTGGCTGAAGGTGGTTCCATCCCAGTAAAATTTACATTAAAATTTAGTGAAGATGGTTAGAGCTTCTGTGAAACACCAAATATAATATAGTATTGACCGGGAATTCTAGGAAATAAAGAATATATTGCCATGCTTCTGGGGAATTTCTCACAACTATTGGACCAATGCTGTTTATTCCTTAGTACAGTCTTATGTGAGGTTGAGATACTTGCAGTTTGACAGTCATTCTTTCATTCTACAAATGTTTATTGATTGTCTACTATATATCAAACATTTTTGACAGACCCTGGCAATGCATTTGCAAATAAAATGCAGTTTCTAATCCAAGGAGCTTACCTGCTATTAAAGAGAGGGAAAAGTTGAGGAAGACAGGGAAAAATGGGCATGGGACTGTGACCTAAGCAGATAGATGCTTAGGTGGCAAGCTAAATCAAGTTTCTTATTATGATGAAAAGGTGATCTTCTTTGCAGGTATTGTAACTATTGGACTGCTAAAATCAATCTACTGTAAATACTCCTAATGGAATGGTGAAATTTCAAACATTTGCAGATTGATAACACCATGATACATACCCTACATGCAACACCTTCAGTACTGTTAATAACAACTCAACCAAATATGGACCAACAACATTTTTCTAAGTTTTAAGCCCTGACTTGGGAGAGAATAATAAATGATCTTGAGATAGCTTTCAGCATATTTGATTTTATGAACTATAAAGTATTTTATCAGTTGAATAGTCTAAACATTAAAATCTGTCCCTTAAAATGTCATATGAAATCAAAGGACTTCATAATATTTGATCATTAACATTATTACTAAGCATTTTAATTTTTATGGTTTTATTTATAATTATTTCAAATTGAAACTATCAAAAAACTACTGCTGTTTAAAACCTAGTCCATTTAATCAATTTTATTTTTCCCATGATGACTTTTTATTTTTAACTTTATTCTTATGGGAACTTTTAGGATAGGACATTTATGATTCTATTCCTATGTGCTTTGTTAGTGAAGAGGTTAGATAAAAAATATTAATAAATACAAATAGTCACTGTTGCTGATATAATTTTCAGTTTTGCATGGTATATAGGTAGAATTCAAATGATGAAATAAGAAGTAACAAGCAATCACATAATGGTAACAATAACATTTGTTTGGTCCTAAATATTTTCACATGTATTGTCTCTCTTAATTCTTAAAGCAACCTGATAAAATAATTTTAATCACAACCATTTTACAGATGAAGAAAACAAGAAAGAAGTCATCTGCTAGATGTTGCATAAGCGGCATTTTGTACACCAAATCCAGGTCTTCAAACTCAACAATTATGTTTTTGTTCAGATTTTTTAAAAAAGCATTTAATTCGCAGGCCAAATTCTGTTGGCAAGTCACTTTCTAAGGGTAAGTAAAATATATGTAGAAGAACACTAAATATTTTATTCACCAAGAATGTCATCATACTGAAACTGAGAATAGTGTACTTTCTAAATGGCCCAGTTAAATCTCAGGAAGAAGTTATTTATCCATAGGGTCTGGACACCGTCAATCAAAATCACTTGCTTGCATATTACTGAAATGTGGTCCATAACCATCTTTCCTCTCTTCATACTGACAAATAAACATTTCATTTTTTATTAACCTTATTATCTAAAGAATTTTTTCCTGCTTGTTAAAAATATAAAAAGAAAAAAAATCACCACTAAGATACTTCTAATATTTTATGTATTTTCTTAGTCTTTTTAAATGTAAAATATGCACATTTAATATTTTTATCACTCTTTATATATCTTTATATATCACTTTTTCATATATTAGCATGGTAATATTTACTTTTTTGAAAACCTGACATTTTATGGCTGCATAGTATTTCATCAAATACTTGAAAAACAGAAAGGAATAAAACTACAATCTATAATTCTTGTGTAACTAATCACTGTTGTGAGTTTTGCTTACTCTCTTCCATTCTTTTTTTATATGCCTTCATGTCATCATTAAAGTATACACAATTTTATATCTTGAAATTTTTTTCATTTAATATTATGAGCCTTTGCATAACCACTGTGGCATGTTGGGTGAAAATTCCATCCACTACAGAACCATAATTTTATCGACAATAAGTTGGTTTCCCTTTACTTTTTTTTTTTTTTTTTTTTTGAGACAGAGTCTTGCACTGTTGCACTAGAGTGCAGTGGTGTGATCTTGGCTCACTGCAATCTCCGCCTCCCGGGTTCAAGCAATTCTCCTGCTTCAGCCTCCCGAGTAGCTGAGATTACAGGTGCTCACCACCATGTCCAGCTAATTTTTGTACTTTTAGTAGAGACGGGGTTTCATCACATTGGCCAGGCTGGTCTCGAACTCCTGACCTCAAGTGATCCGCCTGCCTCAGTCTCCCCAAAGTGCTGGGATTATGGGCGTGAGCCACTGCTCCCGGCCAAAAATAATTTTTCAATGAATATTGTACGCATGTAGTCTTTACATCTATGAGCTTGAAAAGTTATTTCTTAATAGTACATTCCTACAAGTAAGATTATTCAGAAAAAGCTGGCATGCTTTCATTGTTCTTTTTGTGACATTGGTGGGTGAAAATAATGTTTATAAAAACCAAGAATGTTAAAATCTTAGACATGAAAGAATAAATAGCAACCTGATCTCAGTTTCTTACCAACCAATCCTTTTAGTGATTGTGAAATACAGTAAAAAATACACCAAGTATTGACTATATTTGATATATTTTTCATAAATTAGTACATCTTGACATGAAGAAGTACTGAGAGATGTGACCACTTAAGTATGCTCACATTTTTATTTAATTTTTTTCATTTTAAAGTCTATATCCACATACCTTTTAGATACAGTTTAGTTTGTTTTCCCCTTTGACATCTTAGATGTAGTTCTAGAAATGATTTCTGAAACTGCTTCCTTTGGTGTGCTCTGAAATCCACAACAGGAGACAGCAGTAATTCTGATACAAGGAGAAAGAAAATGCCCCAACTTACCGTTTCTAATGCAATTACACGGTCCTGCAAAGAAAGCATAATATATAATTATAAAACGAAGGCTGTTAAAAATTGTTTCAAGTTTACTTAATTTACAGGTATTCTATTTACCGTCTATTATTAATAATTTTTTAAAAAATGTAAAAAATGAGAACTACTCAGAATGATCTCTATAACAGAAAAACAGTCATCAAAGAATGACTGTACCTTTTTTCATCTCATTTAGTGTTAGGACTATAGGGTTTAAGAGTAAATACTACAATTCAATGAAAGGAATAGATCTTACCACTTTTGCAATGGTAAGATTATTTACAAGGATATAAAATGTTAGATTTGATTATATGAATCACAACTAGACAAGAGTAGTGATATAGACAAGGAATTAAGCACATATTTTAGCTCTTAATTAGGTATACAGTGAAAAAGGTGGTCTCCACAACAAGGTGAAATTCAGACATATCTTCATCAATTAAAATAAATGAGTAAATCATTATTGAAAACAAGGCAGGAAAATAAATCAGAAAGATATGGCACATGCAGCCAATCCTGAGCCCAGATAGGCCTTCATTGTCTACAGCATCTTAGAATGTTTATATGATTGGCTTTAAAAGGGGTCATTGATAACAGTGCATCAAAAGTTAAATGATTAAGAAAATGTTTGTATTCTCAAGTCCATAGTTGTATTCTCAAGTCTTTCCAGAGGTGACATCTATAAACAGGAAGTCTTTACCAAATAAAGACTGAATCTGAGACAAAGCAGAGTGTGAAGATTTAACAAAATGAAAAATCATCCCTTTTAAGGAGGACCGAGGCCATTTGTCTTTGTTTTCTCTCATTTTAAGAACTGGAGGAGGACGGGTGCAATGACTCACGCCTGTAATTTCAGCACTTTGGGAGGCTCAGGTGGACAGATCACAGGAGGCTAGGAGTTCAAGACCAGCCTGGAAAACCTGGTGAAACACCGTCTCTACTAAAAATTTAAAAAATAGCCAGGTGTGGTGCTGCGTGCCTGTAATCCCAGCTACTCGGGAGGCTGCAACAGGAGAATTGCTTGAACCCAGGAGTTGGAGGTTCCAGTGAACCGAGATCATGCCACTGCACTCCAGCCTGGGCAACAAAGCAAGACTACAGCTCAAAAAAATAAAAATAAAATAAAAGAACTAGAGGAAATATGTGGAATCTGGATTTTTAAAAATAATCATCTAAAGAAGCGTAATGGTTAACACTGAGTGTCAACTTGACTGGATACAAGGATGCAGGGTGTTGATCTTGGGTGTGTCTGTAGGGTGTTACCAAAGGAGATTAGCATTTGAGTCAGTGGGCTGAGGAAGGCAAACCCACCGTTAATCTGGTGGGCACAATCTAATCAGCTGCTGGTGAATATAAAGCAGGCAGAGAAATGTGAAAGGGGAGACTGGCCTAGCCTCCCAGCCTACATCTTTCTCCTGTGCTGGATGCTTCCTGCCATCGAACACTGGACTCCAAGTTCTTCAGTTATGGGGCTTGGACTGGCTCTCCTTGCTCCTCAGCTTGCAGACAGCCTATTGTGGGACCTTGTGATCGTGTAACTTAATACTTAATAACTCCCATTTGTATATATATATATATGTATGTGTGTATATATATGTATATACGTGTGTGTGTATATATATGTGTGTATGTGTGTGTGTGTGTGTATATATATATCTCCTACTAATTCTGTCCCTCTAAGAGAACGTTGACTAATACAAGAAGTAAAGAGAGAAAAATGGTGCACAGAATGACTCAGCCCAGGTCTCTTGCTGTCCTGCAGGGACCCCCATAGACCTATGACACTTAGAAGCAGAATGAACTCGGCCCCTACTGGCATTCTCTCAGTATCACATGAAATAGAGGGCTCACTTCTAAAGAGTTCTGCGAACTAACTTCCAGCAATCAGACTGGGAAACAGTTGAACATTTCCACCCTGTAAACATTTGGCTATGTGGACATGAATTAAATGAATACATTATGCAAAATTAGCCCAAAGCAGACTGTTTCTAGCAATATAATCTGTTTAATTGCATTTTGTTGGCATACTTAAGAGGGCCTCACCGTTACCCTCATAATTTTCATAAAATAACTGCTATTTTGTTGGTGACTTGTATATTGTCACATTTGAGCACTTCATAATACATGCGTATGATGCCTCAAGGGGGTTTTGATCTATTGTTGCCAGGCATCTTATTCATTGTGCATCTGGGACAAAAACCATTCAGCAATACTTTAACATCCTTTGCAGATTGAACAGAACCTCATTAGATGCCTTATACAGAGAGAAACAGCCTTTGGGCAGTATCATATTTATATGAACCATCTTGGAAGGCTGAAAATATTTACAGCCCTATTTGGGCCTTAAGTTTTCCTTATACCATGGGTTTGTGGGTTGTTATTAGTTAAGATTAATGCATTTTAAAAGCATACCTAGAGCTGCTTTTAATATTTTAAATTTTCATATAATGTCAAAACAGAACAGAATTAAACTGTCTGTCCTAATTCATATCTTAGTGTTTAGCAAAAACAAACTGATAGCGTTGTAAGTTGTGTATGAGTCCCTTCATTTTACTTAATTTTTTATTTTAAAGGAAATATGTGCCTAGTTTTTGTGACTATGGACTCAAATGGTCAAGGCAACTCCATTTTGTTGAAATATGAAGGTCAAATATATATATCTACACATACACACATACACACACACACACACACACACACACACACACACACATATATATATATATATACACATACACTTTTTTTTCTTTTTTTGAGATGGAGTCTCACTCTGTCACCCAGCCTGGGGTGCAGTGGCGTGATCTTGGCTCACTGCAAGCTCCACCTCCTGGGTTCACTCCATTCTCCTGCCTCAGCCTCCCGAGTAGCTGGCACTATAGGTGCCTGCCACAACGCCTGGCTAATTTTTTTTTTATTTTTAGGAGAGACGGGGTTTCACCATGTTAGCCAGGATGGTCTCGATCTCCCGACTTCGTGATCCGCCCACCTTGTCCTCCCAAAGTGCAATAAATAAATTTATTTGAATCCACTTTAGTTATGTTTGTTTGCCTATAACCTACTCTATTCCAAAATGGTACTGAGATAGCTCTCAATAAAAAAATCGTATGCCAAAAAACACGAGGAAATTAGAGAAATAGAAAATTTAGTTCATTAACCTGACTTTCAATAATTCAATATGCCAGTCAACAACAGCTAATAAGATACCAGCCATTGTAGTAAATTACTGATTTTGTCTAAATTACAGTTTTCAGTCTCAATTGTAGGCTGTAAATAAAGAGAAATTATTGCTAGTCTTTATGAACTTCTTATTTGATTTTAAAATTTAAAAAATGCATTTTGAAAACTTAAGTGGTTAAGGTTGACACTGTTTTAAATAAAAAATTATGCTACTGTGTATCATTACTCTCAATGGAAAATAAGCCTACAACAGTGTTCTTTTCTTTTTTTTTTTTTTGGAGATAGGGTCTCCCTCTGTCATTCAGGCTAGAGTGCAGTGTCACAGTCAGAGCTCACTGCAGCCTCTATCTTCCAAGTGCAAGTGATCCTCCCACCTCAGCCTACCAAGTAGCTGGGAGTATAGGTGTGCACCACCACACCCAGCTAATTTATTTTTTACTTTTTGTAGAGATGGGATCTCACTATGTTGCCCAGGGTGGTCTTGTACTCCTGGGCTCAAGCAATCCTCCTGCCTCGGCCTCCCCAAATGCTGGGATTACAGGCATGAACCACCATACCCAGGCCATTATTGTAGCTTTGATATGCTTCATGATTAAAAAAGAAAAAGCCAGTATATGTCCTAGAATGAACATATAATTACAACAAAATAAATTATATCTCCATAACCTCTCCCATTTTACCCAGAGCTGCCTTTGTAATTTTTTCCCCTTTTTCTTTAATCTACAATTTTCATTTAAACAGATTTAAGTTCAACCTGCAGGTTCATTACTCCACCCACACTTCCAAACCACCAATCCCTGAACCCCACTCTCAACATGCTCCCAAGACTTAATCCTGAAAAGAAAAGCATTGCTAGAACAATGAAAGGGCATTAGGAGGTAGGAGAAGTAGAGAGGGAAGACCACCTCCAGGAAATAATGAAGATACTTCCATGCTATTTCAGATGGTTTTAATAAATCAGTGGCTCTTATTTTTGTAGTAATAGACTTTGAGAGTCTAATAAAACTTGACATTCTCCCTAGGAAAATGTACATTATATACAACACACATATATAATTTTATATATATTTTTGGGGGTAATGCAGACTCTTTGAAGCCTACCCATAAGCCTCCAAGTCTTTTTTTTTTTTTTTTTGAGATGGAGTCTCACTCTGTCGCCCAGGCTGGAGTGCAGTGGCACAATCCCGGCTCACTGCAACCTCTGCCTCCTGGATTTAAGTGATTCTCCTGCCTCAGTTCCCAAGTAGCTGGGACTACAGGTGCGTGCCACCACATCCAGCTAATTTTTTTGTATTTTTAGTAGAGACAGGGTTTCACTGTGTTAGCTAAGATAGTCTTGATCTCCTGTCCTCGTGATCCACCCGCCTCGGCCTCCCAAAGTGCTGGGATTACAGACGTGAGTCACCGCTCCCAGCCCAAGTCTTTTTATTCCAAATAAAAACACCTAAAATAAGACATAAGAATATTATAAAAATAAATTATTATATTACACTAAATGTATTTATTTATTCTTTATGAAACATGACTAGATAAATAACCTCAGTAACAAAGAAATAAACAATTATGACTATAACTAAGGGCTCTTATAGGGCAGAAGTAAAAATGTAAAATTCTAAGTAGGAGTGAAGTGTTAAACAAAAAACAAAGGAAAAATTTTCTTCAAATACTTGGAAGAAAAGAGCTTTCTGGGAAAAAGCCTGTTTTGCTGCTACTGTTTACATGTGATTGGATAGTCCCTTTTCTATTATTCTTTAGTTCTAAGAAAGGGAAAGTTCACGAAACACCTAAATTGACACAAATATTTTTAAAAATGTTTACTCTTAATGACTGTACATGTAGTCAGGGCATAGACATTGAATGACAATGGAGGGGCGCTAATAGCTGTTCTTACCAATAAGTGAATATTACACTTTCTAAGTAAAAATAATGTGGCTACACATCATGTTTTAATTTGTTCTGGGATTGACAGATCAGGTGAGGAGAAGCCATATGATATAGGTCTCCCTCAATATACAAATTATTTTGGGGGAAGCCTATAGCATGTATACTATAAAAAGATGTATTTTGACTTTTGAGGTTAATGAGGTTTTGAAACTACCTTTGCAAAATTAAAACTGAGGAAATTATGACAGTGACAGAAATTAAACCTAACTGACTCTATCTTACTTCTTTCTAACCCTTAAGCTGTCCGTGTTCATTCCTGGGTGTTGGCTGAACTAACTTTGGGAAGGAATTCAGTTCATGGTTTGACTCTGAAACAAAATTGATAACCGCCCTTTACCGAAAAGTCTTTCTTCTTGCCTGGGGTCCACTCTGCCTTTGCAGGACTAACAAATTAGCTACAAGATTAGAAATTTAGGCCAGGCACGGTGGCTCACATCTGTAATTCCAGCACTTTGGGAGGCTGAGGTAGGCGGATCACCAGAGTTCAGGAGTTTGAGACCAGCCTGGCTAACATGGCTAAACCCTGTCCCTACTAAAACTACGCAAATTAGTCAGGCATAGTGGCAAGCACCTGTAATCCCAGCTACTCGGGAGGCTGGGGCAGGAGAACTGCTTGAACCCAGGAGGTGGAGGTTGCAGTAAGCCGAGATCACACCATTGCACTCCAGCCTGGGCAACAGGAGCAGAACAGTGTCTCAAAAAAAAAAAAAAAAAAAAAGAGAAATTACAATTTAGGGGTCATGCAGCCTCTGGCTTCCAGAGTCTGAACCTCCCCAAATTGCTCCTGTGGATAACATCATTATTGCATAAACCTAAGATCAGTGCTTGAGATAGTTTACAGACCCTGCACTGGATGGATCGGCTGACACCACCCACACCAGTAATCTGGCCCAACCAGTTCTGCCCTCCCACCCAAAAACAGAAGACATTAAGATAACCGAACTTAACCCCCTATGATTCCATCACCAGTCTGACCAATCAGCACTTCCCACTTCCCAAGTTTTTAAGGGTAATTTGGTGAGCCCCTACTCGCCAAATTATCTTTAAAAACTCTGATCCCCGAATGCCTGAGGAGACTGATTTGAGTAATAAAACTCCAGTCTCTTGCACAGCCGGCTCTGCGTGAATTACTCTTTCGCCATTGCAATTCCCCTGTCTTGATAAATAGGCTCTATCTAAGCACCTGGCAAGGTGAACCCATTGGGTGGATACAGTTTGTAACTAGCCTTAAGCTGTATATATTCATTTACTACCACAGTGAAGTGTACTTTAGAATTTAGGAATGGACCAAAGCAAATTCATTAGTATCACTGGAGATGAGCAAATATTTGTAGGCTGTTAGGAAATGAGCATTAAATGGATCATTTGTTATCAGAATATCTAATCATTAAAAGTTGATTTGATTCAGCTGAGCTAATCAGCCATATCGATTCATCCATCACATCTCAGAGATGAATTAGAAGCTCATAGGTCTAAATAATAAGAATTCTTCTGCTTCTGGTGAGTACAGTTGAAAGGTGTAGTGACTTTATTTTATCATAATCAGCATTTTCCAAGAATGCTTTAAATACATCATTAGCATATGAAAAAGCATAACACTGGCATAAAAACCTAACAAGAGTCTTCTACTTTTTCCAGGTCTTAGAAGTTTGAAGAGTATAGAATAATTCTGGCAACTTCTCTGGGACTTAGGGACCATGATGGACATACCCACATTGAGGACTCCCTACCATCACTATCGTAAAATACAAAGCCTGTCTTCTGGAAGAAAAAGCCACGCAGCTTCGCCCAAAGAGACCACTGCATGGCGTTCTTCCTTCCAATGTCAACTCTGTTTAATCCACACCCACACTTTACCTGCTACTTCCTAAATAAATCCTATAGAATGAAACACAAATATGTATATATTTTCTCCTCAGCATTTCCCCATGACAATCCGCTACATTTAAAAAATTTGTCAGTCATTCTTAAATAATTAAAAGAGCTAGAAATCATTTTATTTGAAATTATTTGAATACATTTAAAATAGTATTCTTTGCCAAACTTTAAGATAATGAAAAGAAAAGGAAAAGGCTTTGATTAATCATCACACACAAAAGCTCAGCATTTCATATAGTGATTTAAAATTAAAACAAAACAGAGATAAAAATCACTATCTCAATGTAGCAACATCAAAAAAGCTTTAAAATATAGCACAAGTTGGCTTTGAATATACCAAATGCATCTGTGATTTATATATAAAAGTGCATGCTATCCATTACAAGTCAGTGAAAGAAGTTAGTCTATACATCAAATACTTCAGGATAGGTGGCATTGGAGCAGCTTGCACTGGTTTCCCAATCATCCTGTGTTCACTGTAACCATCATTAGATACCTGTAGTCAGTTTCTGTTAATTCATTTCACTGGCTGCTTATGTGCCTTTTCAAACAACCTAGTCAGCGTCTAAAATAACACAACACACATACTGAAGAAAAAACAAAACAAAATAGCAAGGCTTAAAGATTTTGTCTGAAAAGTTATCAAGAAAAAAAAAAAAACAACAACAAAAAACCCAACGTTTTGACTTAGGAAGAAAAGCCAATTTAAAGTGATATGTCATGTTCTAGCCTACAGGGAGGCCCAGTAATGGTTCTTGTTGCCTGATTTTCAACTTGGGTGTGGCAAATCTCTGATAGAACTAGAAGCAGAAACAATCACAGGATTTAAAAACAGACTCAAAGTGGGTGATCCACATTTCCAATATGTTCTCTCATTTACTACCGTTGCCTTGTCAGAGTCCTGAGGGCAGCCAGTTGTTCTTCTGTAGCTTTCTTCTGCTGTGTTCTCTGGCTGGTGTTTTAGTTTGTGGTTTTATTACGAGGAGATTACTGACCATTATACTTCAGTTTTGACATTGTTCAGGAAAGGCTGCGGTTGTATTTATATTGAAGTGGCGTATGTGTATGGGTTTGTGGGGTGAAGAATGCAAGTGGGGTAAAGAAAGAAGATGAAGAGAAAGATATAGAAATGGGGTCTATTGGTTTGCTTGGACAGATTTCAGACTGGAAAATACAGCCTGAGAGGCAAGGTAGGGTTTTATTTAAAATCCCTGTAAGTACTTCTAGGTAGCTATATGAAACTGACACCAAAAATTCTGAGACTACCCTTTAAATTTCAAATCACAAAGCAAAGCAATGAGCTTTCTTTTTCTTATTTTCCTTTAAAATAACCATTTCAAGATTCTTCCTTTAAAGCACAATGTAATGTGCTACATAGGTGTGTGCTACAGAATATCACTACAGACAAAATGAAGGACAAGGGACAGAATTATCTTTCTCCAGGGACTGTCAAATTCTCCAGTGAAACTGCTCGTAACAGGTAACAAAGGTGAGTGACATCTGGACTGGAGAACAACTAAAGATTATTTGCAGATAAAATAAAGACTATAATGGTGGCTAGGGGCAATGCAAAGGACAACCAGTGCAATTTCAGATGCTAACTGTCCCCACAAAAAGATGGAGAAAGAGGAATTGAGGAGTACCAGGAGAAGGCCAACAACTCAGAAACCGGCACACTATATTTTTCAAGGATTTACATTAAAAAAAAAAAAGTACACAATGCCAGTTGTGAGGTTAGTCATATATCAATGGAATATGCTCTGAACTACTATGCAAATCATATTGCAAGAGTGATTATGGCCTAATTTATGAGCAGGCTTGTGTCATGCAGAACTTGTGGGAAATAAGAGGGTACGCTTCATTTTCAGGTAGACAAAGCGTTCTGCATCTGACTGCCACTGAATATAGCTGGTCTAATGAGACTCCCTGAGGCTGACATCTCCTTTCTTTCCCCGAAGGGCACATATCTCCTGGGCTTCTAGGTGAAAGAGTTTACAAAGAAACCCATATAAACCACAGAATCCTTCCTTCCACGCCGTGTTCTCCTGAGTCTTTGAATTACAGCACTGGGTTGCTGACTATGATGCATGTCACACAGCTGAGTCATTAAATGCTACAAGTAAATAGTCCACCTTGGGAATTAAATGACTTACCTTTGGGCAATTCCAGTAATCCACAACATAATTTACATGCAGAGTCATTTACAGGAACTAATGCACAAGGAACATTGTAATGGAGACTCTTTCTTTCCCGTCACTCCCATATTCTTTCTGTGTGCTTCTGTGTTCAGTTACCTCTCAGCATTCTACACTAGAGGGACCGCTGATGAGAATGATCAACGTCGAAGCAGAAAGTCTTAAACTAATACAATGGCTGAGATGGGGTAGCTTTTTCTTGCTTCTTAATTCAGTTTGACTGAGATTAAAACTATTATTAATCTCCATTTCCCAACACACACGCACAGGTAAGAAGGGAAATGGAGCTAAATAATTTAAAGTAACTTCAGATTATCTGCCCTCTGATTATCAATGGTGCACTCTTCTTTCTAAGAACAACGAGGGAAAAAAAACCCAACAACTAAGTTTTTAGCTGCACTTCTGGGAAGCATACATGAAGGCTGACTTATCCTATATGCACTAAAATAAAGCAGATGTGTGTTAACTATTCAGTTCCAAATATCCTAAATATTCCTATGAAATACTTAACTGCTTTTTCTTCCAATTGAGCTTCACTCTGATTTCTCACTGCAGTCTGACTAGCATCTTCCCAAGGTGGAAGTTTAAACAGTAGCTTCGGCTGTTTGAGAGAGATGTGAGTTATGAAAAAGACTTGGAAAGCTCTATCATCTTAAAGTAATTGAAAATGTTATAAATAATAATAGCTATAAAAACAGCACTAATTTGACTATAATAATTTCAAACAAACTTCTAAATTTCTGCCTTTAGAGAAAATGATATGATGTAGTACTTTTAAAACGGTCCCCCAAATAATTCTTACCCAAATTAAAGTCACAAATTTTAGGGAAATTATTACTTTAAATTTAAAACATTTTACTTCTCAGGACTGTAAAGAGTAGTGATTTAGCTCAAAGCATCTTCAACTATATAGGTTTCAAAATCATCCCTGGAAGTAAGTGATCCTAAATTCCAAAGTCTATGAAATGAAGGAGTAAACTGGATGAGAGTTTGTTAACAGCTCCGCCTGGACAGTTTTCACTGGTAATGACAGCTACTCTCAGCACTCACAACCTTACCTGTGGATAATGGAATGCTGATACAGTGTGGTTGTAGGAGATCAGAAAAGTCTGATTACTCACAATTATAATTCCTTTCCTTTTACCAAATTATTTCAAATTCTACCAATAGAAATTTATTATTTGAGGAAAAACTCAAAAAATTATTCTTATTAGACTCTCCCTATGCCAGTTAACTGTTAAACTAGTTCATTCTAAAGCAGGTAAGCAAAGTCCAGGCAGGCACCTGTTGTTATAGGCCCATTATCTGAAAGTGGTCTTTACATGTTTATTTGGTTGAAAACCATCAAAGCAATAATAATATGGCATAACATAAAATTACCTAGACAGGTTGGTCAGCTTACATCCCTACGAAGAGGTAACATTTGAGCTGAAACCTAAAAGATGGAAATGAACCAGCCACTGAAAGAACTAAAGGAAAAGTATTACCGAGAGAGGCAGATGCAAAGATCCTGGGACAGGAATGGGTTTCTTTAATTTCAAGAACAAAAGGGACACTGGTATGTGTTATGCCTATTAATGAAAACATCCCTTTATCTGACTTATCTGATTTTTATCAGTACCATAAAAATCAAAACTATTTATTGTAAGTTTAATTGCCAAAATTGCAATTGGGTACTTTTAACATATGTTCTTATTTTTTATTTATTTATTTATTTTTTTGAGACGGAGTCTTGCTCTGTCACTCAGGCTGGAGTGCAGTGGCACGATCTTGGCTCACTGTAACCTCCGATTCCTGGGTTCAAGCGATTCCCCTGCCTCAGCCTCCTGAGTAGCTGGGACTACAGATGCGTGTCACCACGCCTGGCTAATTTTTGGTATTTTAGTAGAGACGAGGTTTTACCATGTTAGCCAGGATGGTCTTGATCTCCTGACCTGGGGAACCACCCGCCTAGCCTCCCAAAGTGCTGGGATTACAGTTGTGAGTCACTGCGCCTGACCCATATGTTCTTACTTCTAATGTTCACAAAAACTTCCAGTAGGAGGATATCATTAATTTCACTCATTTAAAGTCAGGAACATAGACTTCAAACACATTAAGTGTGTTGAAGTTCACGTTGTGATTAAATATGGGGGGTGGGGAGGGTGTGCTGGTCTGTAATCCAGCTCCATCTGACTCAAAACAGTCTATACTAACCTCAAAAACAAATTTAAAATCATGAGAGAGAGAGAGAGAGAGAGAGTGTGTGTGTGTGTGTGTGTGTGTGTGTGTATTTTTCTACTTAACAGCTCAGCAAAATGGAACTAATGGAAATACCATATGCATACAGTGAGGTTTTAAGAGCAAAGAGACAATAAATTCTTTTTTTTATTAGCATCAGGGCGATTTTGTGGTTTTGCATGGTAGAGGTTAGGGGATGCACTGGGTAACTGCTCTGGAGCCTCTTCCTTAAAGTATGCCAAAACAGACTTCCAGAACCTCATTTTTAACAGACATTAGGTAACAGTGTAATAAAACATACTGTATCAATACAATTTAATGTCCAAATAAAAAAATTATTTGTATACATTTTTATATTTATTTCACTATATAATAAAGGGGATATTATATTGTTGCCATATGCCTTTTCTAAGTAAGTTGCAACTCCTTACTTACTCTGGGTCTGACATCAGGGCAGCTGAAGCACATGCAGTCAATACCACTGGGAAAACAGCACGAGAAAGGATTGAGGAAAGCAAAGACCTAAACTTAATTAGCTGTTATATTCTGCAGCTAAATGACACCTATATTGTGCTGGTCCCTTTTTTTTTTGGATCTGGACTGCAGGGGTTGAGATTCACCACTGAGACCATATATGGTGGCCTCTGTGCTTCAATCCCTGTTTCATTCGTGACCAATTTATTAGTTCTTTTCTCACAGTAAAATGAGAACTAGGGATTTCTATTACAACCAGAATGTAGTAAAGGCATGGAATCTCTTCTAGGTACTATTTTCTATTTTACTTTATGGGCAAATACAGAAATATTGCTAACAGGCATTACACGTTATTTATTAACATGCTAATAAGACTTCACACATTTAAAAGTAAACATTAAACTTCTAACAAATTAAATCTAGAAGAGTACGTGTAATGCAGAGACTCTAGAAAAGGAATGCACTTTAGAATCAATTTTTAAAAAGTAAAATAATCAACTGATTATAATAAAAGTAAAAAGTATAAGAGGAGATGCTTATTAGTCATTTTTCCAGCTCATTTTAGTTTTATCACTTTTTGCACAATTTAAAATTTATGGAAACATTCTAATGTTGCCTTTAATTTTTGCCAGAATATTTTGAACTTGGTTGAAAACTGAAATTGAAGAAGAAGGAAAAAAAAAATGGAAGAAATTGAAAGAAAAAGAGGCCAGGATCTTAAACAATCAGAACAAAAAAAAAAAAAAGAAAGGTGAAGAGATTCTGTTTTTCATTGCTCTTGAGTTAAGTATAGTAGAACAGAAGTCAAGCAAGTTCAAAAACAAGTACTAGTTCTCTCACTTACTGGCTGAGGAAGCTATGAGTCTCGGCGACATTATCCATAAAATTAGAATAGCAGTTATGGGCCTTGGAAGATTGTTGTGAGTAATAATTTACATACATTTAGCAGTTTTACCACAGTGTATGACACAAAGAATTGCTTGGTTTCATGTGTGACGTTTTCCCTCTCCTTTGACACACAGACCATCACCCTTTGGGCTGATTTAGTACAATCCTGACGGGAGTTGGCAAATGCTAAATAAGTATTTGTTAGTAGACTGAAGCATAAAATAAGTGAGTTTTCAAGATCCCAGGCTGGGGAAATCCTCTGCAGTGTTTCTGTCTATTCTGGAAAATCAGCTAGAGATTGGGCAAGGAGATGGCCTTAGAAGTGAGAACTATAGTGTCTTTTAATCATGTATTATTAGTACTTAGGATCTCAGAGATTTGTTTCATGAGTCAATGGAAATGTGTTTCAACCAGAAAGGTATTATTGCTGAGCATTTATTTCCAAATCTGTTGCACGCTGTAGTCATTACTTAGAATATTGCTTTTCACAATTGTCATTGTTATCCAGAGATAGACGATAAAATGGATTAACATGGATTTTTGCCCAAAGTTTGAGGTCTGTCTAGGGATGTGCTGTGACAGGTATAAGCAATGTACTGTAAAATATTATGGGGAATGATCTTGAAGTGATCACTTATGCTCTGCAACACAAATGAGATTGCCGCAAATTACAGGGTGCCCACTGACTCAAGACTGGCAAAAACTCCCAGATAAACTTAAGACTGATACATCATACTGGGTTGAGATTTGGAAAAAAACCAAGAAAACATACGTTGCTATCTACATAAGCCCCAATGTCCACAAAGCCCAAAGCTCAGACTCTTGACAGCTGAACCAAGGTATGTTTTCTGGAAGCATTGCTTTTCCCAAAGTCAGCTGTAAAGGGGATAGTGTATGAAGATGCGTCAAATCATCTTCCCCCGGTGGGAGGAATTTACCAATTCTGTAAAACACACCTAGGTCACTTTGTTTGTTTGTTTATTTGTTTGTTTTGCTCTGTTGGCCAGGCTGGAATGCAATGGCGCGATCTCGGATCACTGTAACCTCCGCCTGTCAGGTTCAAGCGATTCTCCTGGCTCAGCCTCCCGAGTAGCTCAGATTACAGGTATAGGCTACCACGCCTAATTTTTTTTTTTTTTTTTTTTTAAGTAGAGATGGGGTTTCACCATGTTGGTCAGGCTGGTCTCGAACTCCTGACCTCAGGTGATCTACCCACCTAGGCCTCTCAAAGTGCTGGGATTACAGGCATGAGCCACCTCGCCCAGCCTTTTTTACTGCGAACTTTTAAAATCAACTTTCTGTCACAGAGAAATATTTGGGCTTTTGAGCTCAAAGACTATGCTTTGATTTTGCATTTTAACAATGTTTCCAAATGATGTGTGTTTTTTTAGAAGCTTTTTTAGAAGCTTAATTCAAGGAGACTGCTGAGTCCTGGCGACTTGTGCTTTTCATCCCACTGGATAAACACAACCAGGCACGTTTTTATATTTCTTTTATTCTCAAAGGAAAATGACCCAGTCAATCAACTTCGATATATTCAGACACAAGAATACTTCTTTCACAGGGTATTCTATTTTTCAGTTTTATACTGTCATAAATTTGGGGTTAATATTAAGTCGCAAATTTCAGGTAAAACAGAGTGACACAGTTTAATGATCACTAAAATTTCCATGGAATCCATTTTCCTGAGAGTGGGTCCCTGCTCTCATGAGGCTTCTTGACCCAGTAAATTGAAGGGTGTAAATCTAATTGGCTGAGACCCTGTTTGACTCCAAGGCAGACTGCTAATGTGTTCTTTCTGGTGGAACTTTGTACCAAATTGAAGGTTTGGTAAGTCTGTTCACCTTTGGAGAAAATAGAGATGTAAATGAGCTGTTAAGTCGCCTCTGCCTGAAAGTGGCAACGGGTGGCCCAACCTTCCATCCTCACAACACTGTATCTTGTTTTGTTTATGCCATTGCTTAGAACAATTATTTTTAAATCACATTTCAGAAGAAGACATAGAGAAATGTAGTTATTTGCCTCGGCTTTGAGGAATGCACCTTCAGAAGAATACCTGGGTATGCATTACATTTTGGTTTCCAGAAAGATAAAAATTCTGTCATAACTCTCACGAGTCATCTTAGGAGTGGGTAGGGACTGTATTACTTTCTAGTTTAATGAAACCTTAAACAGTTAATCCCAATTTATCAATTTATTCAAATCAAGACTTCCAAAAATGTACTTTAGTGTCTCCCAAGAAAACGGGAATTTCTGGGGAAATGAATTACTTCAGTTCTTTCTGAGATCCAGTGGGAGAGCAGAGCGTTCCCCGCCACCCTCATCCTTCGAAAGCAACTCTGAGGGAACTCTAAAAGAGACTCGCAGCTGCCCCACCCTGCATTTCCACCTGCAACCTCTAAAAGTACTGGTTATGGGCACTCTATAGTCTGGCAGAAAGGACTGACAGCAAAAGCACAGAAATTATCCAGCTGGTCGATCCATAGCCCAGTTTCTCACATGGTTTCCTTACCAGGGGGATTAGCCATCTACTGGGTACTGAGAGGTTCATGCACTATCTTGCCAGCTTCTGGGAGGGTAATTTATTTGCTAATGACAGTCGCATTCTTTGGTGGTTTTTCCTGCCCAGTTTATCTCCAACTGTTGTGCCTGACAACTCTACACTGGCATTCTTTATATTATAATACCCTAATATTAATATTTATTAAGTTTGTTCCAAAAGAACCAAGAAGGTATATTCTATTTTTTCCCTTGAAACACTGTGTTGCCACAGGCTACTCCATAAGTAGCTGAAATAAATAATGCCTGGGGAAAAGATTCTCTTTTCCTTACTGCTCATTTCAAATGTTTTTGCCTAAGCACTATTGAGGTCACAAAAACAAAATCTAACACCTGTCCCTCCACAGTACTAAAAAGAAACAGTACTAAAAAGAAAATCAAACCCTTCAAGTGGGAGATTCCAGACTATTTTTCAAAGTCAACTGATAGAGAAATTAAATATGATTATGGGTCATCTGAAAAACAGCATGGCACTAATGACATTTAATATCCTTCAGGCAGAGCTTCTGGAATGTCTCAGAAAAATCGGTAACTTAAATATATATATTCAAGATTGTATATATTTTTATATATTTTATTATAGATTTATATAATACAATATTATATATAAATCTGTAATTAAAATCTATTATATATTATATGAAATATTCACATACATGTATATATACAAAATCTGTAAACCCATTGTTAAAAATTAAGTAAAGGATTAGTTCATTTCTAATAAAATTTCTAATAATGATACCAAATAATGGGTCCAAAAATACTGTGACAACATTTAGATTATAGGTTCTACAACTAAAATGTTTCCCTTCTCCTCCTAAAATAATGAGATTGATATTCACATGTAGCCCAATAATCCATTTAATTATTGCCATATCATGACTTTTTTTTTGATTTTTCATTATATTTAGCAGCTGGCCAAAGACATAATACTACTTCCTTCAGCATAATCTGACGAAAATATGAATTTGAATTTCAGAGTTGACCATGGCAGGGGGAAGGTAAGAGAAAGGGCAAGGGTAGAAGGTGGCGGAAGAGGGAAGGAGGAGCCCTATGGGGGCAGAGACCTTCTCTGACTCGTTTATTACCTTATCCCTAAGCATGCAGCATCATCTCTGACACACAGTAGGTGTAAACAGTCACTGTGTAGAATTAACATTTATTACAACCTGTCAGGCACCAAAATTTTCACATTTCTTATGGTAGCTAATCCTCTCAAGAGTCCTATGAAATCAGTATTATTATTATCCTTAATTTACAATATCTATATGTTGTGCTGACACAAAATAACCTACCAATGGCTTAGTATGAAAGGAAAATGAATAGTAAAAATTATGTTCATAATCATCTAGTTTTAACTCATTTCAAATAAAATGAAGAGAGATGACTGGAAGTTACTGAATGACTCATTTCAAATAAAATGAAAAGAGAGATGACCAGTAAGTTATCATATGAGTAAGGGCCATGAGTTTTGCAGATAGTCTGTTTAGTGACTGTCATAGGACCCACCGTGAAGCTTTCATAACTAAGCATGATACTAACTCTCCATGTGCGTTGCATTTGAGGATTTAGAAAGCAACATGGGGAAAGGTGAACCAGGTAAACTGGTATTTAAAAAAATAAAAACACGAAACAGCAGCAATACCTACCACTATTAGCCATCACCAGCAAGGTGTCAAGTCACTGAATACAATTCAACTAAATCAGGAAAAATGGATTACCTTGTGTGTCTATTTTAAAGTTTCGGCTGATCTTGAGAGGAATGAAAAAGGGATTTGCTTGTTTCAATGTAGCTCAAACTCATATGCAAATAAAACCCTGATACTGCACTACACATTTATAGTCAAAGACAATACTTTGTTTTTAAGAGGAGCAGTACACAATGTAACTGCAAGTGAATGTCACACACACAAAAAGGAGCCAGACAATGTTAAGCTCCAATGAAGAATTTTGGTAATTCTTATTTTAGCTGTGTTGTAAAAATCACTGTCAAACATGTTTGTCTCCATTGTTTGTGATTCCCCTTAAGACTGAAAATGCTCTCTTCCCTGCGGCTCCGCTCCCTCTGTCGTTTTATCCTTTTCCACTGCTTACTACCGCTCATGTGAAATTACTCCTGCGTGTATGTGTGTGTGTGTGTTTGTGTGTGTCTGTGTCTGTACAGGAATGGCAGAATTTGGATGTCTCTCCCTCAAAAATTTAAACAAAAAAATGAACTCTAGGACAGGACAGGGATTGGTGGCGTTTTTTAATGGGTGGATCTTGAGGAGACCCGGGAATAGGAGCTATATAAATAAGAGACCAGTAGGGTGGCATTCATTTGTTTATTTAGTAAACAGAAAATTACTGAGTACCTAACTAAGATGAGGCACTGTGCTAAGTAGTGGACATCCGGAAAAGTGAAAGATGTGAGAGTTGATTGACAGGTATGATAGGAAATTACAGTTCATTGAAAGGTAAATTTTTGTTTTGAAACCTAAACCCCATAGCTAAATGGATCCAAGAATTTAACAAATATTTATTCAGTTCTGTTGATGATCTTCCCCTTGAAGTATTCTTTTGCTAAACTTCATAGCACTATGTGTTCCTGAAATTATTTCCTTTATGTCTTAGATTCCTTTGCAAGATTTTCATCCTTAGCCTGTTGTTTAAATGTTGGTGTTTCCTAGGGTTCTGGCCTAGGATTTCATTTCTCCTCATTCTAAATACTTCCCCTGGGAGTTCACATTCGCTATATGACTTTTAGTATCATTCCTATGATATGGATAACAGATATGATGGCATCAAATTCTGCATGTTCAGATCAAACACCTTCTGAGCTCCAGACTCATATGAACCAACCTTAACATTACCTCCTGGACATTTCAAAATATCAAAAACTGAACGGATCAACTTCCTCCTATATCACTGACGAGCACAACTATCTGTGAAGCTGCTGAATCGAGAAACCCAAGCATCATTCTTAACTCCTTCCCTTTTAGTTCCTAACAACCAGTCTCAAAGGTCCACGGACTTCATATTCTAAAACATAGTAAGAAGTCACCCACTCCTCTTCATGCTCTCTGACGCCACCCAATCCAGGTCACCATCATCTCTTGCTGAGAGTCTCACAAACATCTGCTTAATTGGTGTCCCTGGTTTCAATCTTGCCTGCCTCTAATTATTTTTCACGTTACAGCCAGGTATCTCTTTAAAATGCAGACTTGCCATATTGTTCTCTTATTTCAAACCCTTTTCCAATTTCTCATATACTGAAGGTAAAGTCCAAACTCCTCCACAAGGTCTTTTAGACCTCCATTTACTTAAAAAGTTCTCGTTTTGCTGCCCCTCTCTCAGATGCTATATTCCAATATACTGAACTTTCAGTTCCTTAGACATGAAACTGCGCTCTTTTACCCTAGGCCTTCCCCTATCCTTTCCACTGCTGAAAACTTTTATCTTCACTGTAAACTTGCCTAGCTAACTCCTAGTTATCACTCCAACATTGGCTTTCTCTGGGAAGCCTACTTGGATTGCCACCCCACTCCAGTTTAACCTACCTCAACTGTACTTAATTCCCTTTCAGTTCTGTCAACCTACACTTACCTATGACAAACAAGGACAGATGTTCTTATGATATGTTCCCACAGTCACTTATACTTTTCCTTTAATATGATTTTTGAGCATTTTATTATAAAAACTGATTTTTATAGTCTTCACTAATTGTAACATAGAGGGCAAGAAGCCATCCAGTATACACAGCTTACCTTTGTATCCCTAGCACCTAGTACAGTGGTGTGCACAGAATTGGTGATGGTAAGTGTTTGTTCAACGAGTAAATAGAGTACCTCATTTACAGGAAATTTTAAAGGGTTTAGAGCTAAATAAAATACCCCCTACCCCTAAGGGGAATAGCATAAAATGCAGAATGTCTGTTATATGTAATTATAAGATGATAATGAGTAAATAAAATTGACTCCAATTTGGATACATGAGGATGTGCTAACATTGTAAATTGGAATTAAATATTTAGCTCTCCCTTCTGGGATCATCTAATCCACACTAAACACTTCCGGAAGACAATTTTATGATTTTCTATTACAGATGAGAAAATAGGCACAGCAAAGTCAATTGAGTTATGCAAGGTGACCCAGTGAATCAGAAACAGAGCCAGGTACTATTGTGTCATTGTAGGATTTCAGCATGTATACTTGAACAGTATTCTCCAAACTATCATCTCTGATATTCATATGTGAATACAGAAATCAGGAATATCGGCACTTTTCCAAGGATTTTCCTCTAACCTTTAACATTAAAGGCTTTCTGTGATATGCTTCTGTACTCTTGTACATTCCGAGAGTTCCTTCTTTATTCATAATAGAGTGTTAATATCAGGCACCAGTTACCACTACAAAGTGTCAACATTTAACTCTTCTGCTCTGGGACATCAAATTACACATTCTCCAACTATAAATGTCCATAGCTAGTTGGCTGGTGCATTCTATTGCACTGGATGGACATTTCAGTAGAAAATGCTGCCAGTATTTAATAAACGTTTGAGAAGCAACATAGGCTATTAAATTTAATGAGATTACTAGTTCCAACATTTGTACTGTGAAAGAAAAAATTACTTGTGCTGCCATTTCAAAAGGCCAGATATACACTTAATAAGTATGTTTATATATGTTATTCTGGGTAAACACAACACATAACCACAATGCCTAAAAAAGACTTTCTCAATATACACATTTAGTGTACAAAGAGCTACGCTTTTTGTAACAACAAGCATTGCTGATATAAGTTTCACAGAGATAGGCAGGTCAAGTATACACTTGAGATTCTTCCTAGCCCCAGACTGGACCAACCAATGCTCTTTTTTTTTTTTAACATACATATACCTGAATATAGTACAAGATGTTAAAATAATCTAATCTGTACAAAACCGCAGTTAACATGTACCATTTTTATTAGATGTATAAACTATGCTTCCTCTGCATTTTCAGATCAATTATATAATTTTCTCTTAATGGATAAACCATCAAGTAGAAGAATCCCCAATCACAGAACATTTCCCTTGCTCTTTGGACTTTATGTGGCCTATCTTTCATTTGCCAAAAGCAAAAATCTTTACCCTTAAAGCACTCAAACCAGCTCATTACATCACTCTCCAGTCTTGCCTTGTAGCTCCAGGCCAATGAAGAACTCTAAATGTCCAAAGTATTTACTGTTCTTAATCCCCAACGTGACATTAAGTGAATTGGTTCTGTCATGGGAATATAACTGATTATGTTCCCCCTAATAAAGACAGACACTTGAGTTAGCCATTTGTAAGTTAGCCCAATGTGAAGGGAAGAGAGAACTTCTGTCAGATGTCAACTTAACATCCATTGCTCACGGAAGTGTCAATTAAAATTCGAGTGGAATCTTTCTAACACAATTTTCCAGCCCAAGAAATGTGAATAAACCTCTACTGAAGTGAAAGGCTGTATAAGGCAATCTTAAGCTCTATTTATGTGTTAATTGGTTGGTCATTGGTAGATGACACCCATGGGGTCAGAATACTTTTGACTTTCACTTGAAAATGTAGATTCCATGAATTCATCCTCATTCATCAGTCCTGTTTTGAGGGAAATGACTATGAAGGCATACTGTCTTCATTTCCTAATGCTGCAGTTCCTGTTATGCTATACCAAGGAATAAAATTTCCTATCAAAAGTAGCATAGATGCTGATTTGGCTTCCTGCTTTAGATCACTGCTCTCAGAAGCACTGATCTAAAGGAAGCAAATTCCAACTTTATAGTTCTGACATTGTCCTTGTCACCCCATTTGCTATACCAGCATGAATGTGACAACAATAAAGGATAAAAGAGCAGAAAACAAATGTTTTCATACCAAGGAGTCTTGCCCTATTTAAGAATTTACCTGCAGAGATCCCATTTCTTCATCTTTTCTTTGGGTCTCTTCCAGTAGATCTGTAATAAGAAAGTAAAATATCCATCAAAATACAATGTAAAAATGAGTTGCCTCTTATCATTAAATGCAGTTCAGCCAGTAGCTTGTATAAACTGTTGCCTGAGAAGAGAACTGGATGTTGAAGTGTGAGAAGCAATGTAAAAGAAACACCCTCTAATCCCAACTGATGACATGCAGAGCGCTGGAGCCTGCCAACTCCAAGCTAGCTGAGAAGCCCTGGGACGTCTCTCAGCTTTACCTGACATACCAAAGGATAATAGTAAATCAATTAAAAATCTGTAATCATACCAATATTTTAGGAATTTTGGTCTCATGCTTGTATAACTAAACGCTACATAAAATTTCCTTTAGAAAAAAAAAAGAAAAGCCTTTTTCTTTTGAAAGAAAAATTAGAAACAAACCATTTGCCCTTAAAATAAGGTCCCAAGCCAAGTTCCGCCCCTAGAGTCAATTTTTATAACCAAATTAAAACACCCTGGAATAATAAGTGTTATTAATGGAAGTGGAACACCACCTCATCCATAAAGTCTTATTAATTGTTGTTTCACATTGAGAGGGTGGGATGCATTGAAGATACATTTGACTAAGAGTTTGGCACCATCCCACAGAAATTAGTAGTTGGAAGGGAAGGTCGTCAACTGAAGAGAGCTCTGTCTTAATGCATGTATACAGCCACGGTGTCTCAGTGCCCTACGTTAATTTATGAACTTGTTATTAAGAAAACATATTTTCTGCCTGCAGCTAAACCACCTTGTGCTATGATCTTATTATATCTCACAAACCTAAAGAGGACTAGGTTGAGTCAGAACTTGGATGAAAACTGGCAAGAAACACCTACAGCAGTGTATATTCATATGAGTATTTGCCTTACTGTCTCTTTGATATAGCTTACCAAGAGGCTGTTACATAAAAGGAAAACATAAATTAGAGAAGCCTAATATGTATCCCAGAAAGGCAAACTCAAATGTTTTAGCAAGTGCTATACTAGATATAGCAGGAAACAGTCATATAGTAGAGTGACAAAGTCATGCTGGTGTGTTGTAACTGTGTGTACACCAAAATTTCAGGAGACCTGGCAGATGACAGAACTGACGGTAATGACCCTTTGAGGCCGCACAGCTAAGAGGGTTACAGACGAGAGGTAAGCAATCTCCCAAAGACACAATATGCTGGGATTAAGGATAAGAGATTGTTTCTATTTTGTATGCTGTAGAGGAACTGACTTTGCTCCCAAAACCTCCTATAATCAGGTACATCAAAAAGTAAAAAGAGCAGGCCAGTGTTTTAGGGTGTATTTTTAAAGGGGTTTTGATTGGCATATCAGGTTCTTTAGCTATAAGATACAGAAACCAACTTGGGGTATGGAAGATTGTTTAAGTGCCCTCAATCATTCCTCTTCCTGCATCCTCACTCATTTGCATTGCAGTTTTGTAGCTACTTCCATCAAGAGGCCATGCACATCTGCTTCACTTCTTGCATCTGGGCTGGCCTCCTGACTTGATTTGGTGAGTACAATATAGCTGAGGTAACTCTGTTTCAGTCTGGACTGAGGCTTTAAGAGACCTCACACATTTCCACTTTTTCACTTGGAACCCTGTCACTGACATCTGAATAGGCCCAGGCCAATCTGCTAGATGACAACAGACACATGGTCTAGGACTCTTCCCACCTCTGTCACCCTGCAGGTTGCCCCAGCTGCCAGCCAGCAAATGCCCAGAAGCAGAGTTGCCCAGTCGATCTCAGGATGACTACAGATGACTGAGATGGAAACCCAACTGAGCAGACAAACTACCCAGCTGAGCCCAGTGTCAACTCCAACTCACAGAACCAAGAACTAAATAAATGGAATTCTGGAGTGGTTTGGTACCTGGGACTTGCCAGCTGATAGCAGTGAGTTGCTAATTGAATAACATGTACTTAGAAGTTATTAGAAGGATATAGAGGTAACAAATAGATACACTGGAAAAGAGGATCCCAAATCTGAAGGGAGTAACAACTAGAGCAGGTCTGGCTGGGTCGAGATGTGGGCAGGATGAGCTGATGAGCTAATGAGTATTTTATTCTGGGTTCCTCTAAACTTTATGTCATTCTACTCAAGATGAAACTGCATAAAGAGAACAGCTACCGAGCCTAGCTTAGATCTCTTGCCTACTGCTTGGCTAGGGGAAAGTATGGAGTACTTTCATTGATAATCCCAAAAGGAGTGGACTAAGAATAGAAAGAATAGTTTCCAAATGCAAAATTAGGGTTCTGTAACAGAAGGAACAACGGACATCAGGCAGGCCAACAAAACAGAGTTCTACACCACCTGGTTTCAGTAAACTGTGTCCTTACCCCAACTCTCTTCAATATTTGTGAGATATAAGATCACTGCTGTGTTCCTATGAGGATGTGGCTACTTAGCTCCATTATTTCTGGATATTAGGAGGTTCTCAGAGCTGGGCCCTTTGTAATGAATTACATTGTTTAATGGTGCAGTGTAACTGGAGTAATACATAGTGGGGTTCATCAATCACAAAAGAAAACTAATCTTGTTCCTCCAGAGTCAACTTAGTATGACAACTCCAAACACCTTAGATAAAACTCACTGGATCAATAATGAGTATCAGATCTTTTATGCAGCCAAACACAACTCACTCATCTGATAAAATATAGATAGAAAGAAGTCCAGTCTACTCACAGAACTTCATAAAATTATAGGAACTTAAAAATTATGTTCTCAGTTTTCTCCAAATACATACGGGTCATACTACTCTTCTGACAAATCTGATGCCAATGACAATGCTTGATTTGGGATAGCTGAATAAAAACAACCAAAGAATTCCTAGAATTGGCATTTTAAATATATACATTTTAAATTTTAAATAAATATTCTCCCTGACTGGCCATCTTGTACAAACGGTATAAGCAGACATCTGTTTGGGGTTTTTTTTTTTTCTTTGTGCCACATATCTTTCCTTTGATAACTCCTGTTCTTCTTTTCCATGTGATTTCCATGAAACTTTTGGTCAAGAGGCCTAACTAACCTTTCCTGCTGTAGGTCATGGCCCAGGCTAGCAAGTCAGAGCATCTTATCCCCCTGAACATATGAGCTAAGCAACACCAGAGGTGTCCTATTAGAGGATTAATATGGATGCCAGGAGAGAAATTTTTTCCTTCTGAAGCCACAGCTTATATTACCCTGGCGTTTCGAAGTCTGTATTTTCTACTATGTTGAAGAAACTTATTAAGCAATGAGGCCGGCAAAGAAGAAATGAGAGCCAAGAAACAGAATTGCTTGAGGACTACATCCACCCTTGACTGAAGCCCACAAACCTCCTGGACTTTCAATACATAATTCTTCCTCTATTCTTTTTCTTAAATTAGCTTTTGTTGGATTACTGCCATTTTTTAAAGTCTCCAGGGATGTGGTTGTATTGAACCTTCTTATCTCTATTCAGAAACCTAGAGAACTTAAGAGTTGAGAAGAACTTTCTAGTCCACCTTAAAATGTTTCATCCTACAACAAATATATGAAGACATGAGACTCAAAGAAATGCAGGTGGTTTGGCTGAGATCACCTAGTTAGTACAAAGCCACTTCTAGAGCTTTGCTCTCCTGTCATCCTGCTCTGTTTAATCATGCTCGCATTTGTACCTCTCAATACTTAATTGCACCCTTCTTCATACTGACTTAAAAATAAAATACACACTTGTCTGTATTCTTCTGACCTGCTTTAAAAGTTCTCTGACGTCAAGTCAACAATCAGGGCGTCCATGACTTTTTTTTTTTTTCTTTCTTCAGACAGTGTCTCCTCTGATGCCCAAGCTGGAGTGCAGTGGCGTAATCTCGGCTCACTGCAACCTCCACCTCCTGGGTTCAAGCGATTCTCCTGTCTCAGCCTCCTGAGTAGCTGGGATTACAGGTACCACAGCCAGCACGCTGTGCTACTTTTTATATTTTTAGTAGAGACGGGGTTTCACCATGTTGGATGGACTGGTCTTGAACTCCTGATCTCAAGTGATCCGCCCGCCTTGGCCTCCCAAAGTGCTGAGATTACAGGTGTGAGCCACTGCCTCTGGCCCATCCATATTTTACATCCATGTTCTCCTTAACTACTGCCTTTCTATGTTTGATATTTAACTGATATCCCCAAAATTGCTCACTCCACCTACACCATTGTTGTATGCCACTGCTCACTCGTTAGGTGCATTGTTCAAGTACACGCATTTGGAACGATGAACAGGGTTATTAACCTGTGCTGATGAAATATGGCTACTGGGCATTGCTGAGAAGCACCACTCTACTGCAAACAGACAAAACACGAGAGAATATAGGTGAGACCCCTAGATAGTTAAAGTGACTTAATACTGTGATAACTGAGTGTGATTAGTATCCCTCATTATAATGAACAATCTTGTTGTTTGTTCTTATCAGCATGGAAAGAGCTGAAGGGCTGCTCTGCTCCCTTGCTCACCACTGACATGTTCGTGTTTTCTTTTATTATTCTCTGGTTTGCTGTTCCATACAAATAGCAACTCAACTACTATGCAAGTTGCTGTGGTGAAATTTGCTTCCATCAACACTAGTTAATGAAAGACCTTTGGTAAAAAGGACAGCAGTCCTGTGTATTTTCCTTGGATTGGTTCCTTTTTCCTTTTTTTTTTTTTTTTTTTTTTGAGACAGAGTCTTGCTCTGTTGCCCAGGCTGGAGTGCAGTGGCGCGATCTCGGCTCACTGCAAGCTCCACCTCCCAGGTTCACATCATTCTCCGGCTTCAGCCTCCCGAGTATCTGGGACTACAGGTGCCCGCCACCATGCCCGGCTAATTTTTTGTATTTTTTAGTAGGGAAAGGGTTTCACTGTGTTAGCCAAGATGGTCTCGATCTCCTGACCTTGTGATCTGCCTGCCTCGGCCTCCCAAAGTGCTGGGATTACAGGCATGAGCCACTGCACCCGGCCCCAATTTTTTAAATGAGCTGATACTCACTCATTATGACATAAAGTCATTAGAGGGAGAAAAAGCCATATAAAAAAGCAGAACATCATGAATGAGAATTGGATAATCCAGTTGTCCTGTTTTTTCTTGTTTCTGCTTTACATTTCTCTGGCACACGTAGGGTTAATATGTCACAATCATGTTTTTGGCTAAGATAGTTTTGTATCTCTTCCTCTGCAGTCTTTGCAACCAGTGATCTGGCTGTTAAAGGAGGTTTGACACTTTTTAATGTTGATTTTGGTTTCTGGTAACCAAGAAGCAGATAGATTGTTTGTTTATTTTTAAAAAGTGAGTCATGTCCAGGTGTGTATGAGCAACTCACCCATCTAGTAACTTGAACCTTCCTAGGAAGACTGAAGATCAAACTGGGAAATGACTATTTTTTTCTTTAATCATTCCTATAAAATGCCTCATCCATATTATAACTCAGCCCAGCTGATAATGGAGAGAAAGTTATAGAAACAGGGGCTTCTGACACAGCAACATTTATAACAACAGCACTGGACAGAGTAACATTGGCAGCAGAATATGTTGAGTTACTGATTGCAGTTTAGAGAAAAGCATTTAGCTCTGGCTCTTGTAACTTACTGTAATTCAGTGCTCCTGTCCAGTGTTATTCTATGTGTCCCAGAATTTACTAAACACAATAGATAATGCAAATTCTCCAAATAATTCAATATTTTATTAAAAAGTAAATTTATGCGATTTCTACTTGTGAGTGGCAGTCATATAATTTCATATAATGAAATTCATCAAATAAAGCAGCACATACAACCCTTACGAGCCTATAAATGATGGACTTAGCCTTCTACCATTCCATTCCAGATACTCAAGACATTAGCTACATGCCAAAGATAATGGTCAGTTTCTCTTTTTCTTCCTTAGCTACCCAGTTATTGGAATCATTGACATTTTAGAAACAAGAGAACACAGAAATAATCTAATCGTAGGGTTCCTTTTTTTCCCCTAAAGAAGTACAATTCTGTCTTATAAGTGAAAGCATATATACTTTCTAATGTAAATTATAAATAGATAATTTAAAAAGCCGAGAAGGAGCTGCTTTCAAGGAAACAGAAGTGGAGAGCCTGGGGACCAGCCCGCCAAGCTCCTTCCTATCCTTAGGTAGACCCCTGTAGTGGCATGGTGAAGCCGCAAAGCTCCAAATAATCCTAACTGAAAGCTACTGATCTAATCTAGTGTCCTGGGGTTACACAGTGGAGGACTGAGTTCCGAGATCAAATATCTCTGTCAATGTCACATAGCTAGTTAATGGTGCATCAATCTGAGCCCAGGGCTTTTGAATTGGACCAGGGTCGAGTACTTTTTTTTTTTCTTTACACAAAAGTGACTGCCGTGCTTTGACTCTCAAGATTTGTATTGAAATGACACAGTATTCCAATGCCTATGTATTTTCTAATGCCTCTCCAAACAGAAACAGAAGAAAACGTCATTAAAGCACTTGTGTAACATCAACAATCTGTGGGAAGACCTACAGTTACCAACTGTCCATGTTAAGATTCCTCAGTTTTCGAAGACAACATCTAAAAACATGGCTATGATGGAAAGCAAACACCTAGACACTTAAGAAGACAGTTGTTTCAGCAAGATATATTCAATATAGAGCATACAGAAGATTTCACAAAATCAAACAGCAACACAAAATCTGTTTCAATGAATGACAGTTAGTTTCTCAGCTTAATATAACATTTGCCAGCAAACGTTTTTCCTGTTTTATTGTACTAGTAAAGAAAAATAGAATAAAGGTATAACAATATGACTATATTAGCTCAAATACCTAAACAACAATCAAATGTGTTGGGCTTTCAGTTAATATTGTAAAACACTTAAAATAGTGCTTGGTATATAAGAAGCATTATATATGTATTTGCTCTCATTATATTTTTAAATCACATTTAAATATCTCAGCTAAAATCAGGAAAATATGCAAAACAAACAGTTGTAATTTAAAACAAACAAGCAAAAAAGGCCTATTAGTAAACTTCTTTTAGACGTCATCCCTTATAAGTAGCTACATTATTTAGAACTCTGCCATATCTACTGCCACCCACTGGTACATATCTGGATATACCACAATGAGTTAAGAGTTTTCTCATCCAGCCTTACCACAGAAAACACACAGGTTAAAATGAAGAACAACATTCAAAAAGTATGGCTATCCCTTGCGGTTTGTCTCAGACACTGAAACAACATGCTGGTCTACAGACGGAGCCCAATTGGTCCAATAAATGAAAGGTTTATAGTCCACTGTCTGTCTTGGGTATGTGGTAAAACATCCAAATACAGGTACTCATGTTTTTCTTTGATGTTAATTCATTTCTGGTGAAACTTTCCACTTCGACAACCTTAGAGATTTAAAACCTCTTGCCACAAAACTGCTACAGTACAGAAAATAGCACAATAATCTACCCCATTCCACCTCATTCTTGAGTCTGGCACTGAGAAACACCCTGATATAGAATGAAAATTCTGACTCAGTCAACTATTAAGTTTTTTTGTCATTTCTATCGGTAACATGAGCAGAGAAAGTAAGAACATACTCATTAAGAAACACATCAGTGTTCTAAATCGGCCTATGGGCTGTCTTGGCCAACATGAGCAAGAGAAGTTTATGATCTATTATAAACATTATTTCAAGAATAAGTTTCATATGCTGAAATCCAGGCATAAAATCGTTTTTCTTCCCACATGTACTCTGCATTACGTTCACATAATGGGAAGTTTGTTTTCATTTAAATTACTTGGGCTGGGAGAAAGTTTATCCTATGCTCTGTTCTTGTTCTAGATTCATAAGGTCAACTGGGTATACATTTTGGGGTTCACAGAAGTGCTGGGTATTTGACTTACTCTTTCATCACCTCTTCTTTACAGAAGCTACAAAAGTTTGTGCTGGTTTCTTGTACCTACTGAACCAGATCTAGGCTTCTCAGGCCTTGTAGATTCCTGGGTCTACTCTAGATCAAAACGAAATTTGAAATTTTTAGTGATTTTTTTTTCTAGTTTTTGCAATTCTTATATTCTAGGAGTAAAACAGCCCTCAGACGTGGAATAATGGCATGATATATATCAGTGATGTGCACTTAGTTACAGAGTACAGCTCAATGTCAAACACCAACTGTTTCCTCTGGTAATTCACACACAGACAGTATGTACCCATGTATTTATATCTGGTACATCACAATGTAAACATATCCTGGGCTTAAATAGAGACAATTTATTTTAACTTATTCCTCAGAAATGTCAGTATTTCCTACCAAATTTGGCCTAGTATATTGATATATTCCCTCAGGGAAGTAATGATTAGAGAGTTTTAAGGTGTATATGACATATATACAAAACATTTGACAGTAAAGGAGATACAACTGAAAATTTTGAAAAATTCTGAAATTTAAATCTTCAGTTTTAAACCTGATTGGTCAACAAATCTTAAACTACTAAAAGAAGTCCAAGTTCAGATATATGGTGTTTAATAGTTGCCCCATCCCCTCCCTACTTTGAGGCCATTTAAAATATCAATTATTACAGCTCAGTTCTATTCAAAGTGTTTGTATCTTACAAAATCCTTTCCTTAAAAACTTAATGTTAATATTTCTACATAAAAACATTATGTTTTCATTCAGTGAGCTTTCAAAAAAAGCATGGGACTTTTACTAAATTTTAGAAGTATTTTTGCTATACCTCCAGGTAGGCAAATGACTTAAATCCTCTTTGTCTCAGTCTCCTCATCCATAAAGCTTCAAAACACATTGAGTCTTATCTCACTTCATGAAGTAGCCATGAGGAAGAAAACGGGATAAGAAAGAAAGTGGGAATTAAGGTAGTTAATCAGATATCTGTAATATAAAGATTATCCTTAATTACACATCTGGGTCCAATGTAATAAAAAGACACTGTGAAAAAGACTCAACTGGTCCTTACTGATTTTGAGTATGGAGGAAGGGGGCATGAGCCAAGGGATGAAGGAAACCTCTAGAAGCTGGAAAAGGCAAGAAAACAGACTCTTCAAGAGCCTTCAGAGAATAAGGCAGCCTGCTGACATCTTGGTTTTAGCACAGTGAAATCCATTTTGACTTCTGACCTCCAGAGGTATGTTATTTTAAGCCACTAAATTTGTAGTAATTCATTATAGAAAACTAACACACCTCAGAACATTCATTAAGTGATAAATTCAACTCTAAGCAAATTTAAGGGTTCACAACATCTACCCTCAATTCTGGTATCTGGTAATCAAAATGTACTATACATGGTATATGGCATACCACATTCAGTGAAAGCCTTGTGAAGAAACCTGTGATTAGGTAGGAACAGTGAAGAGGAGGTCTTTCGTGGCAAAACTTGAATGTAACATGTTATAAGCTGTGACTCCAAAATTGTTAGTTTCCTCAGTGAAAGAGTCATGCACACCTGCATTTAGCTCCTTAAAAATTTCTTACTGAGTTGCTTAAAATTATCCCCACTTCTGCACCTAGGCTGGAGTGTAATTATGTAGACCAAGCTGTAAAGTTTAGTCATCCCTATAAAAGGCATGTGCTGATATTAACATTCAAGGTACAGTTTGGTATGCAATACCCCAAGGGTAAGAACTGTTTACCACTATATCCTCAGTGCCTGGCAAATACTATTTCTCTAAGTATTTTTAAAATAATTACAATATCTATAAGAAACTAGATAATAACTGTCTGACATGCAATATGATGTCATCTACCAGACTGTAGATGCCAATAAATTAGTTTAATATTACCCTTATTAAATTTTTTTTTTTCTGGACTGAATTTGAAAATTCAGGTAACAAGCATTTTACAATTCTCCTTCACACAGTGGAAAAGAATGAGAATTCAGGAATCTGCTTCACATATAAAGAGCAAGTCCAGGATAATACCCAGTAAGTAGGCAGTAATGAGACACAAGAATGATCAGCTGCAGCATGACTTAGAGTAAATCTGTGTTGTACTGAAGCAAGGACGTGAATCCTCACAGAACTGGGTATTCATCTTGAAATGGCAAGCATGTGTTTACATACCTGAAAATTTCCAAACTTTGATAAGAGACATAACTCTTGGATTGAAGAACCTATGTGAACCCGAAAGAAGATAAACATAAGGAAATCCACGTGAAGACACTTCATAGAGTTCTAAAAACCAAAGGCAAAGAACAAGTCTTGAAAGCAGTAAGACAGAAACAACATCTTAGTTATAGGGGGAAACAATTAGAATAATAATGAAATTCTCATTAGAAATCACAGAGGCCATTAAAAAAGTCACATTTTTAAAAAATGCGAAAAAACAAAACTGACAACCCAGAATCCTATATCTAGTGAAAATACCATTTAGGAATAAAGGTGAAGGCAAGATATTCCTAGGAAGAAAAATTAAGATAATTTATGGCCAGCAGACCTATCCTAAAGAATGACTAAAAGAAATTCTCTAAAAAGAAAGGACATGATAAGAGAAGGAATTTTAGAAGAGGAGAAAAAAAAGAAGGAAGACAAACAAAAATATAGATACATACAATAGAAATCTTTTGAAGTTTCTAGATTATGTTTGATGGTTGAAGCAAAAATTATAACAATATCTTATGTGGTCCTAAAAGTATTTAGAGGGAACATTTAAGACTAACAGCAGATCTCTTGGCAGAAACCCTGCAAGCCAGAAGAAAGTGGGGCCAATATTCAACATTCTTAAAGAAAAGAATTTTCAGCCCAGAATTTCATATCCAGCCAAACTAAGCTTCATAAGCAAAGGAGAAATAAAATCCTTTACAGGCAAGCAAATGCTGAGAGATTTTGTCACCACCAGTCCAGCCTTGCAAGAGCTCCTGAAGGAAGCACTAAATATGGAAAGGAAAAACCAGTACCAGCCACTGCAAAAACATACCAAATTGTAAAGACACTAGGAAGAAACTGTATCAACTAACAGGCAAAATACAGCTAGCATCATAACGACAGGATCAAATTCACACATAACAATATTAACCTTAAATGTAAATGGGCCAAATGCCCCAATTAAAATACACAGACTGGAAAACTGGATAAAGAGTCAAGACCCATTGGTGTGCTATATTCAGGAGACCCATCTCACGTACAAAGACACACATAGGCTCAAAATAAAGGGATGGAGGAATATTTACCAATCAAATGGAAAGCAAAAAAAAAAAAAAAAAAATTTCAGGGATTGCAATCCTAGTCTCTGATAAAACAGACTTTAAACCAACAAAGTTCAAAAAAGACAAAGAAGGGCACTACATAATGGTAAGGGAATCAATGCAACAAGAGCTAACTATCCTAATTATATATGTACCCAATACAGGAGCACCCAGATTCATAAAGTAAATTCTTAGAGACCTACAAAGAGACATAGACTCCCACACAACTATAGTGGGAGATTTTAACACCCCACTGTCAATATTAGACAGATCAATGAGACAGAAAATTAACAAGGATATTCAGGACTTGAACTCAGCTCTGGACCAAGCAGACCTTATAGACATCTACAGAACTCTCCACCCCAAATCAACAGAATGTACATTCTTCTCAGCACCACATCACACTTATTCTAAAACTGACCACACAATTGGAAGTAAACACTCCTCAGCAAATGCAAAATAATGGCAATCATAACAAACAGTTTCTCAAACCACAGTGCAATCAAATTAGAACTCAGGATTAAGAAACTCACTCAAAACCGTACAACTACATGGAAACTGAACAACTGGCTCCTGAATGACTACTGGGTAAATAACAAAATCAAGCCTGAAATAAATAAGTTATTTGAAACCAATGAGAACAAAGACACAACATACCAGAATCTCTGGGACACAGATAAGCAGTGTTTAAAGGGAAATTTATAGTGCTGAATGCCCACAGGAGAAGTGGGAAAGATCTAAAATCGACACCCTAACATCACAATTAAAAGAAATAGAGAAGCCAGAGCAAACAAAATCAAAAGCTAGCAGAAGACAAGAAATAACTGAGATCAGAGCAGAACTGAAGGAGACAGAGACACGAAAAACCCTTCAAAAAAATCAATGAATCCAGGAGCTGCTTTTTGAAAATATTAACAAAATAGACTACTATCCAGATTAATAAAGAAGAAAAGAGAGAAGAATCAAATAGACACAATAAAAAATGGTGAAGGGGATAACATCACTTAGCCCACAGAAATGCAAACTACCATCAGAGAATACTATAAATACCTCTACACAAATAAACTAGAAAATCTAGAAGCAATGGATAAATTCCTGGACACATACACCCAAGAATAAACTAGGAAGAAGCCGAATCCCTGAAGAGACCAATAACAAGTTCTGAAATTGAGGTAGTAATTAATAGCCTACCAACCAAAAAAGTCCAGGACCACATGGATTCACAGCCAAATTCTACCAGAGGTACAAGGAGGGGCTGGCACCACTCCTTCTGAAACTATTCCAAACAATAGAAAAAGAGGGAATCCTCCCTAAGTCATTTTATGAGCCCAGCACCATCCTGATATCAAAATCAGGTGGAGACACAACAAAAAAAGAAAATTTCAGGCCAATATCCCTGATGAACACTGCAAAAATCCTAAATAAAATACTGGCAAACCGCATCCAGCAGCACATCAATAAGCTTATCCATAATGATCAAGTCAGCTTCACCCCTGGGATGTAAGACTGGTTCAGCATACACCGATCAATAAACGTAATCATGTAAACAGAACCAATGACAAAAGCCACATAATCATCTCAATAGATGCAGAAAAGGACTTCGACAAAATTCAACAGCCCTTCATGCTAAAAACTCTCAATAAACTAGGTATTCAGGTAACACATCTCAAAATGATAAAAACTATTTATGACAAACCCACAGCCAATATCATACTGAATGGGCAAAAACTGGAAGCATTCCCCTTGAAAACCAGCACAAGACAAGGAAGCCCTCCCTCACCACTCCTGTTCAACATAGCATTGGAAGTTCTGGCTATGGAAATCAGGCAAGAGAATTCCAGAAATAAATGGTATTCAAACAGGAAGAGAGGAAGTCAAATTGTCTCTGTTTGCAGATGACATGATTGTTTATTTAGAAAACCCCATCATCAGCCAGGCAAGGTGGCTCACACCTGTAATCCCAGCACTTTGGGAGGCCAAGATGGGCGGATCACGAGGTCAGGAGATCAAGACCATCTTGGCTAACACGGTGAAACCCCATCTCTGCTAAAGAAAATACAAACAAATTAGCCAGGCATGGTGGTGGGCACCTGTAGTCCCAGCTACTTGGGAGGCTGAGGCAGGAGACTGGCATGAACTCAGGAGGCAGAGCTTGCAGTGAGCCAAGATCGCACCACTGCACTTGCACTCCAGCCTGGGTGACAGAGCAAGACTCCATCTCAAAAAAAAAAAAAAAAGAGAGAAAAAGAAAAAAAAGAAAACCCCGTCATCTCAGCCCCAAATCTCCTTAAGCCAATAAGCAGCTTCAGCAAAGTCTCAGGATACAAAATCAATGTGCAAAAATCACAAGCATTCCTATACATCAATAATAGACAAACAGAGAGCCAAATCATGAGAGAATTCTCATTCTTAATTGCTACAAAGAGGATAAAATAACCAGGAATACAACTTATAAGGGATGTGAAGGACCTCTTCAAGGAGAGCTACAAGCCACTGCTCAAGGAAATAAGAGAGCACACAAACAAATGGAAAAACACAAACAAATGGAAAAACATTCCATGCTCATGGATAGGAAGAATCAATATCGTGAAAACAGCCATACTGCCCAAAGTAATTTATAAATTCAATGCTATACCCATCATGCTACTATTGACTTTCTTCACAGAAGTAGGAAAAAACTATTTTAAATTTCATATGGAACCAAAATATAGTCCATATACCCAAGACAATCCTAAACAAAAAGAACAAAGTGGGAGGCATCATGCTACTTGACTTCAAACTATACTACAAGGCTACAGTAACCAAAACAGCATGGTACTGGTACCAACACAGATATATAGACCAATGGAACAGAACAGAGGCCTCAGAAATAACTCTACACATCTACAACCATCTGACCTTTGACAAACCAGACAAAAACAAGCAATGGGGAAAGGATTCCCTATTTAACAAATGGCGTTGGGGTAACTGGCTAGCCATATGCAGAAAACTGAAACTGGAACCCTTCCTTACACCTTATAAAAAAATTAACTCCAGATCAATTAAATACTTAAACATAAGACCTAAAACCATAAAAACCCTAGAAGAAAACCTAGGCAATACCATTCAGGACATAGGCATGGACAAAGACTTCATGACTGAAACACCGAAAGCAATGGCAACAAAAGCCAAAATTCATAAATGGGATCTAATTAAACTAAAGAGCTTCTGCACAGCAAAAGAAACTATCATCAGAGTGAACAGGCAACCTACAGAATGGGAGAACATTTTTGCAATCTCTCCATCTGACAAAGGGCTAGAATCCAGAATCTACAAGGAACTTAAACAAATTTGTAAGAAGAAAAACAAACAACTCCATCAAAAAGTGGGCGAGGGATATGAATAAACACTTCTCAAAGGAAGACATTTACGCAGCCAACAAACATATGAAAAAAAGCTCATCATCACTGGTCATTAGAGAAATGCAAATCAAAGCCACAATGAGATACCATCTCACACCAGTTAGAATGGCAGTCATTAAAAAGTCAGGAAACAACAGATGCTGGAGAGGATGTGGAGAAATAGGAACACTTTTACACTGTTGGTGGGAGTGTAAAGTAGTTCAACCATTGTGGAAGACAGTGTGGCAATTTCTCAAGGATCTAGAACCAGAAATAGGACCGCATTAGGAGAGATAAGTAAAGTAGATGATGGGTTGATGGGTGCAGCAAACCACGATGGCACCTGTATACCCATGTAACAAACCTGTATGTTCTTCACGTGTATCCCAGAATTTAAAGTATAATTTTAAAAATTAATAAACAGGAAGGTAAAAAACATGAACAGAAAGTTTCTACATTTCAATTTGATGATACTGTGATATCACACAGACTGTGATAAGCTAGGTGTATATAATACCCAGAGGAACTACTGAAAGCTTATATAAAGAGTTTTACTCAAAAACAAACGATAAATCAAAATGTAATTCTAAAGACTATTCAGATAACCCAAAGGAAGGAAGGTATATTAGTCTGTTCTCACACTGCTAATAAAAACATACCTGAGACTGGGTAATTTATAAAGAAAGAGGTTTAATGAACTCACAGTTCAACATGGCTGAGGAGGCCTCACAATCATGACAGAAGGCAAGGAGGAGCAAAATCACATCTTACATGGCGGCAGGCAAGAGAGCTTGTGTAGAGGAACTCTCCTTATAAAATCATCAGATCTCATGAGACTTACTCACTATCACCAGAACAGCATGGGAAAGACCTGTCCTCATGATTTAATTATCTCTCACTGTGTCCCTCCCACGACAAATGGAAATTATGGAAGCTACAATTCAAGGTGAGATTTGGTTGGGGACAGAGCCAAACTATATCAGCAGAGGGGGGGAAAAAAGAGGCAGGGGAGAGAAAATGCAGAACATAGAGAGAAAAAAGGCAGACTTAAATCCTAACACATCAATAATTATATAAAAACGGTTTAAATATACCAATCAAAAGACGGAGATTGCTAGAGTGAATTAAAGAACATGCCCCAATTTTATGCTATCTACAGAAAACTAAACTAAAGTGTAATGATATGGTTATTATATCATGAAAGTAAAAATAAATCATGTAAATATTAGGTCAAATTCAAAATTAGAGTTGGAAATTTCAATATTACTCTCTCAAAAATTGACAGAAAAACTTGACAGAAAACCATCAAGAATATGTAGAAGCATAAAAAAACCTATAAATAGTTAGAAACTAAATAAACCCTTCTAAATAATCCATGAGTCAAAGAAAAGGTCTCAAGAGAGGTTTAAAAATATCCCACAAATTGGATAAAAATGAAAACAGTTAGGCACAGTGGCTCATGCCTGTGATCTCAGAGCTTTGGGAGGCTGAGGCAAGAGGATCACTTGAGCCCAGAAGGTTGAGACCAGCCTGGGCAACACCGTGAGATCCCTTCTCTATATAAAATTGTAAAAATGATTAGCTGGGTGTAGTGGCTTGCACCTAGAGTCTAGTCCTAGCTACTTGGGAGGCTGAGGCAGAAGGATCACTTGAGCCCAGGAGTTGGTGGCTATGATCCTCAGTGAGCTGGTTGAGCCATTGCACTGTAGTCTGAGTAACAATGGGACATTGTCACAAAAAAAAAAAAAAAAGGAAAAGAAAAAGAAAATATCACAAAAATAGCACATATCAAAATATGTAGGACAAAGCTGATGCAGTTCTGAGAGGAAAATTTATGAAACTAAATGCATGCATTTGAAAAAGGGAAAAGTCTTAAATGAATACTCTATGCTCCTACCTCAAGAACCTTAAAAAACAAATCAAAACAAAACAAAAAAAAAAGACCAGCAAACACAAGTAATAAAGATAAGAACAAAAATCAATGAAATTGAGAACAGGAAACAATAGAGAACAAGAGGGAAAAAGTCAATGAAACAATGAGCTGGCCCCTTACATAGTTCAATAAAATTGACAAACTTTTACCAAGATTGACGGAGAAAGAGAGAGGGGGCAGGGAGCAATGGAGAGTGAAGAGAGAACACAATTACCAAAGTTTTGAATGAAGACATTCTTATAAGTCCTGCTGATATGAGAAGGATTTTAAGGGAAGACTGCAAACAACTTTACAAACATAAATTTGATAATTTAGAAGATATGGAACACAAAGTAACATAACTTACCCAATGTAAAATACCTAATTTACATAGCCTTGTAACTATTTAGAACAATAGATGTGTAATTTTAAAACTCGCAGAACAAAAATCTCCAGGTCTGATGGTTTCACTAGTAACTTTTACGAAATGTTTAAAGAAGAATTGGTAGCAGTTTATACAATTTCTTTCAGAAAACAAAAGAAAATGAACTATTTCCCATTTATTTTATTTAGCCTATTTCACTGATACCAAAAGCATACAGACAATTGTCCCACAAAAAAACAAAGAAAGAAAAGAAAAAAACTGCAGCTTTCTCCTGAGTTTAGAAAAAACATCTTTTTTTAATAATTAGCAAATAGAATTTAACAACTTAAGAATTACGTAACATGACCATGCTGCATTTATTCTAGGGATAAAAAGTTTGTTCAGTATTTGTAAATCAATGTAATCCATCATCTTAAGAGGCTGAAGATTAAAAAAAAAAATCACAGGATCATATCAATCAATGAATAACAAGTATTTGACAAAATTCATTGACCATTTATGATAAAAATAAACTCAGGAAAAGGAACTAGAAGGGAATTCCTTAGCTACAAAAAAGAAAGAAAGACAGAAAGAAAGACAGAAAGAAAAGAAAAGAAAAGAAAAGAAAAGAAAGAAAGAAAGAAAGAAAGAAAGAAAGAAAGAAAGAAAAGAAAGAAAGAGAAAGAAAGAAAGAAAGAAAGAAAGAAAGAAAGAAAGAAAGAAAGAAAGAAAGAAAGAAAGAAAGAAAGAAAAGAAAGAAAAGAAAGAAAGAAAGAAAACCCTATATACTACCAAAACCCCTATATACTACCATTATACTAAATGGTGAAAGACTGAAATGTTTCCCACTTAAGATGAGAAGTAAGACAAGAATATCTACTCTCAAAATTCTTATTCATCATAGTACAGGAAGTTCTATAATACAATGAAGAAAAGAAAATAAAGGCATAGAGATTGGAAGCAAAGAAAAAAAGTGTCCCTATTTGCAGATAGCACGGTTGTCACCATTAAAAAAAATCCCAAACAATGTACAAAACAAAACGACAATAAAACCCCACCTCTAACAACCAATAAGTGAGTTCAGCAAGGTCACAAAATATGAGCTAAACATACAAAAATCTATGACATTTCTATATATTAGGAGTGAACATGTAGACATCAAAATTTAAAATTATTATACCATTTAAAATCACTCCATTTGAAATGACTCAAAAATGAAATATATAAGTATAAATTTAACAAAACATGTAAAGAATTTGTTTGCAGAAAACAAAACACTGTCATGAAAGGAATTAAAGGAGACATAAACAAATCATAAGACATACTGGATTCACGGATTGGAAGACTCACATAGTAAAGACATCAGTTCTTTCCAAATTAATATGCAAGTTCCAAACAACTTCTATCAAAATACTGGCAATAATTTTTTGTAGCTAACAAGATTACTCTTAAATCTATATGGAAAGGAAAAGGAACTCGAATAAGTAAAACAATTTTTAAAAATTAAGAATAAATTGGAAGAAATAAGTATACCCAATTTCTAGACTTATTATGAAGTTAGAGTATCACGACTGTGGTTTTGGTGGAGGGATATGCTCATAGGTCAATAGAACAGAACAGAAAAGTAATTGAGTGGAATAGAAAATCCAAATTATAGAAATGGAGAACAGATGAGTGACTGCCAAGGTTTAAGAATGGAATGAAGGTAGAAGAGAAGTGGATGTGGCTATAAAAAATATAAAAACATGGTAGATCTTCATGCTGATGGAAATGTTCTATATCTTGACAATATCAATGCCAATACCCTGGTTGTGATAATGTACAAGGATTTTGTAAGATATTTCCACTGAAGGAGAATAGATAAAAAGATCTTTATGTATTATACGATCTTTCCTATTATTTCTTACTTCATGTGAATCTAACAATAACCTCTCAAGTTTAATTAAAAAATTCATAAGTATTTTAGGCACAACGACAGATAACGGATCTTAAATTTTAATTGGTTAATTAATTTTAATTAATTACCCTTTGAGGTTAACACCTCAATACTTGCCCTTCCTTGTGCAGTTCACTGCAACTACGCTAGTTCAGAGTCTTTTTTTTTTTTTTTTTTTTTTTTTTTGAGACAGAGTCTTGCGCTGTCACCCAGGCTGGAGTGCAGTGGCGTGATCTCAGCTCACTGCAAGCTCCGCCTCCCGGGTTCAAGCCATTCTCCTGCCTCAGCCTTCTGAGTAGCTGGGATGACAGGCGCCCGCCACCACGCCCGGCTGATTTTTTTTGTATTTTTTGGTAGAGACGGGGTTTCACCGTGTTAGCCAGGATGGTCTCCATCTCCTGACCTCATGATCCGCCCGCCTCAGCCTCTCAAAGTGCTGGGATTATAGGCATGAGCCACCGCGCCCGGCCGAGTCATATTCTTTTTTCTAGACTACTGCAGTTATCCATATTTCTAAAGCAAAATACATAGTTAGACACTATACTACTTTAAAAAAGAAAGAAAAAAACTTGGCCACACCAGAAAGCCCTGATGTTAGAATTAATACTCAAACACCTTAAATAGTTTATTTTAAATATCTACAAAAAAACCTAAAGGAAATCAGACCTTAAAAACTGAGGAAAAGTATGAGAATGATGTCTTGCAAAATAGAGAACTTTAATAAAGAGATCTAAAAAATAACCAAGTAGAAATACTGGATTGAAAAGCAGAGAAACTGAAATTTAAAAATAATTAAAGGGGCTAGGTAGCAGATTTGAGCAGGCAGAAGAAAAAGCCTGAAGATATTTGTGTTTTCTTTCACACACCATGAAATACAGAGGTAGGAGCTACAGGGGTGGGGCAGAGACTCCATGATGTCATCAGCACCCCAGATTCATTCTTTTCTGTTATCATGTCAACCTCAGAAGACAGGAGCCTGAAGAAAAATGAACAGAGACTTAGAGAGCAGTGGGACACCTTCAAGTATACCAACATATGCATAATGAGACTCCCATAAGGACAGGAAAAAGAAAGTGGGGAAGAAAAATATTTAAAGGAATTATTTGAAAGGTAAAAATCCCCAAATTTGATTAAAAACATTAATCTGCATAACTGATAAGTTCAATGAATTTCAAATAGGATAAATTCAAAGACATTCACACCGAGATACATCGTAATCAAATTCTCAAAAGTGAGAGAAAAAGAGAAAATTTTGAAAGCAGTGAGAGAGAAGTGACTTATCACATAGAAGCATTTTGTATCAGAAATCAAGGCTAGAAGGCAGTGGTTTACATATTCGAAGGGATAAACAGAAAAAAGAGAGAGAAAAGAAACTGTCAGTGAAGAACTTTACATGCAGCAAAACTGTCATTCAAAATAACAGAGATATTAAGACATTCCCAGGGTCCTTCACGGTGAAATGAAAGTACACGAGACAATAAGTCAAGTCCATACAAAGAAATAAATAGTACCAGTGAAAGTAACTATATAGATAAATATTTTAAAAACAGTGTAAATGTATTTTTTCTTTGTTTATTTTAGATATTTACAAATACCTAAACATAGAGAAAATTTACTTTTTTCTTTGTAACTCCTTTTATTTCCCTACCTGATTTACAAGCCAACTATTTAAAGCAATAATTATAAGTCTGAGTTGATAAATATACAGTGTATGATATAATCTGTATCACAATAACAATACAAAGGAAATGTAAGGTAATAGAATCATGGAAGAGCAAAAAAAAACTGTATGCTATTGAAATTAAGTGGATATTAATCCAAACTAGAATTTTATACATGAAGAAGAAAACTGAAGAATATACATGAAGAAGATATATGAAGAAAAATCATTAAGGCAATCCTAGGGCAATCATTAAGAACAAACTCAAAAAAAAAAAAAAAAAAAAGACAATAGTATACCGGGAAATTTCTATTAAATATCTACATACTTAATATCTAAATACGTATTTAACAAAAGAGAAGCCAATTATAAAGAAATTGAGGGAAAAAACACATAAAACAAATACAAACAACTAGCAAATGGCAGATGTGTTTCCTTGTAAGTGTGTAAGTCGTGCATTGCTTAATGATAGGGATGTATTCTGAGCAATGTGGTATTCTGAGAAATGCATTTTTAGGCAATTTCATCATTTTGCAAACACTGTAGAGCAGGGGTGTCCAATCTTTTCGCTTCCCTGGGCCCCACTGGAAGAATTTTCGTGGGTTACGTGTAAAATTAACACTAATGACAGCTGAAACAAAACAAAACAAAAATCACACAAAAAAACTCATAATGTTTTAAGAAAGTTTACAAATTTTGGGGGGACCACATTCAAAGACGTCCTGGGCCACAGGTTGGACAAGCTTGCAATGGAGTATATTTACACAAAGCTAGATGGTATAGCCTACTGTACTCCTAGACTATATAGTATAGCCTATTGTTCCTAGGCAACGAACATGTTTGTATAGCATGTTACTGTACAGCATGTTACTATATTGAATACTATAAGCAAATGTAACACATGGCAAGTATTTGTATATTTACAAATATCTAAACATAGACAAGATAATGCATTGTGCTATGACATTATGATGGCTATGATATCACTAGGCAATAGAAATTTTTCAGCTCTATCATTAGCTTATGGAAACACTGCCATAAATGCATTCTGTCATTAACCAAAACATTGTTAAGTGGCACATGACTATAATTACATTAAATATAATTAAACTCTCCAATTAAAAAGAGGAGATTGGAAGATTTATAAATGCATATAATTCAACTTTATGCTATCTATAAGAGAAACTGTATAGATTCAAATACAAAAGTAGGTTAAAAAAGGATGAAAACAGTAAACAAAGAGAGCTAGAATAATTATACTAATATCAAACAACAGAGACTTTTAGATCAAAACTTGTTCTGAGACAAAGGATATAAAATATAAAAGGATCAATCAATCAGGACTATATAACAGTTATAAGTGTATATGCAAATAACAATAGAGTCTCAAAATACATGACAGAAAAATTGACAGAATTGACGGTAAAGAACACTACAATAATAGCTGGAGACTGTAACAATACCCCACCTTCAATAATACCCAATTTTCAATATAGGATAGAACAAATAAACATTTGAAGAAAGATCAGCAAGGAATGAGAAGGCCTGAACAATAGTCTAAACCAACTAGACCTAATAGTCATCTATAGAACACTTGATTCAACAACAGCAGAATACACATTCTCCCCAAAGGCATGCATTCTCCAAGACAGACCATATGATAGGCCATAAATAATGTCTAAATAAATAAAAAGGAGGCTGGCTGTGGTGGCTTATGCTTGTAATCCTAGCACTTTGGGAGGCCGAGGCAGGTGGATCACAAGGTCAGGAGATTGAGACCATCCTGTTTAACACAGTGAAACTCCATCTCTACTAAAAATACAAAAAAAAAAAAAAAAAAAAAAAAATTAGCCAGACATAGTGGCATGCACCTGCAGTCCCAGCTACTTGGGAGGCTGAGGCGGGAGAATTGCTTGAACTGAGAGGCAGAGATTGCAGTGAGCCGAGATCGCGCCACTGCATTCCAGCCTGGGTGATAGAGCAAGACTCTGTCTCAAAAAAAAAATAAATAAATAAAACAAAATAAATTAAAAGGAATGAAAGTATACAAAATATATCCTCAACATAACAAAATGATTTTAGAAAGTAGTAACAGAAGGAAATATGGGGAATTCACAAATGCATAGAAATTAAAAAACACACTCCTAAAAATCCCATGGTCAAAGAAGAAATCAAAAGTGAAATTAGAAAAAACTTTGAGAAAAATGAAAACAAAAACACGACATACTAAAATGTATGGGATATAGTGTGCTTATTAAGGAGGACCAGAAACTTCACTTTCCAAAGGTCTTTTAAACTTAATGGGAGGAAGCAATTCTGCCATTTCTGAATGAGGCCTTTCATTTGTCCTGGCTCTGGAGTGTGGCCTCAGCAAATGAGACAATGGCCTTTCTGGCCAGCAGCATTATTCATGATAGCTAAAAGATGGAAACAACCCAACTGTCCATCAAATGATGAATAGATAAATAAAATGTGGTATTTCCATACTATATTATATCATTTTATTATATGAAATGGTCAGAACAGGCAAACCCATAGAGACAAAAGTGGATTTGTGGTTGCCAGAGGCTGGAGGGAGGGATATGGAAGTTAACTGTTAGTAGTTACGAGGTTTCTTTCAGGGCTGATAAAAATGTTCTGGAATTAGATAGTGATAGCTGCATGACCTTGCGAATGAATACACTAAAACGTACACTTTAAAAGGCTGATTTTTATTTTATGTAAATCCTATCTCAGTTTATTTAGAAAACATGGGAAGACCACTATTCCTTTTATAAATGGAATACAGAGCATGGACTCTGGGATCAGTCACACGGGTCTACAATCTTGTCCATGTACTCCTCCTTCCTCCACTCTAAAATAGACACAATTAATAGCAATCTCTCAATTAATAGCAATTTTCATCATTATTATTCCATCATCCCTGTAAAAAGATACTGTAATTATTATCAATTATGAATACAAATTATATGTTGATGATTAGAGAGCCCTGCTTGCCAAGAGAGAAAATAATTGAGTAGAATCCCATACTGCTAGAATAAAGACCATCAATATTCTCTCAGGCATTGTCTTCTGTTTCAAAAAGTGAGATTCTATAGTACTATTGCTTCTCCCTCCCCATACCTTATAAAGTGGAAATTAAGTCCTCTCTTGCTAATTTGAATATTTAGGAATCAATTCAGTGAAATGTCGTGAAATGATGCTTTTGTTATATCTCAAAATGAATGTTACAGTTAAAAACAGAAAGTTATTACTAAAACTTTCAAAAAAGCAGTATTTTCTAGTTCTATACCTTCTACTTATAAAACATCTCTTGAAATTCTCCGCCAAATTATTATAGCAGCATCCTGTTGGTGTTTCCTACCAATGTTTCCCTTACAGTGCCCAGAGTCATGAATCTGAAATAGATCTGCTCATGTCCCTCTTTGTTCAAAGACATTCTGTGACTTTGAACTGCTTACAGAAATGGATTCCACCTGTGTTGATACAAGTGATTGATTGGTCATGGTTTGCTGAAGTGTATATGGTCAAGTATTCTAGGGATATGCCTGAGCTGAATGAAAAGACGTTCTTGAATTCAGTTTTAATATCCTCAATGGATATGGGAATAGAGGAGAAGACTGAAATGTAGCTAGTGTTTCCCATGCTGAGATAAAGGTCAAACTCCTTAGCACATGCTTTAAAAAGGGTCTGTCAACAAATTTACTTCCAAGAGTGTTATCTTCTGTTATCATTGTAACGTCTCCTAGCATTATCTGCAATGTCCTTCCTGGCCTTCACTACCTAGACAATATCTAACATTATTCAAATCTCAGCTTAAAACGTATCCTCGGTTAGCTTTTACAAACCATCCCACACCCAAACACCACTCATATTCCTGGAGATATTGCTGCTGCTTCTGTGTTTCCAGATCGCTTTGTTTCTACTTTTATTACAGTATTTATTCTATTATACTTCATTGTTATGCATTTGGATCTACCACGATATTCAAACTATTTGGTAAGTACCATGTTCAGGAGATTCTAGTTCAGAATATTGTATATACTTTTTCTGAAAGGTTAGGACTTCTGTTTCAAAAGTAGTTATCCTCTGGCAAAAGTCAGAAGACTCTAGACAGAACTGAAATTCAGATTAAGTTGATAATTAGGACAAAAAAGACAAAACTCATGGCTACACAAACCAGTCAGTAATATTCAAGTTTCTGGACAAGTTTCTACCATGCCCATCCAAAGTATACAATATGGTGAAAAAATATCAGAACAGAAGTTGGGAGACCTGGGTTCTCGTTCTTTCTCTGCTATTAGTTAGCTAAGTAGATTTTCAAAGATGGAAACTTAATCTTTCTTGGCCATAACGATCATATCAATAAAAAGTGAGGTTCTATTATCTGCTAAATTATTGCAAAGATCTCCCTAGCTCTGAAATTTTAGGCACTGTATTTTTCTAGGTTGCTGCAAGGTCTCTAAGTGTTAGTTGTTGTCTCTTAGTTGAATGGCTCAACGTGTATGAGTAATAATTATTCAGAATTAATATGTATAACAATTATCTCCCTAAAATTTTTTAGGAATCCAAACAGATTTTTAATTTAAGTAATTATTCTCATTGTTAGGACTGTTTATAGATAATGAAGATGTAACAAATTCATTCTCATTCACCTCGAAAATCTGTTTTCTTTTACACCCAGGATAAATACACTTTAGATAATTGCAAATCTTCCCTTTTTGTTCTTCAAATCCTTACAATTACAGTAATTCTTCTATATCTTCTTATTCAGACTCTTTTTAAATTCCAAGAACAAATTAAATTACTCTATCATCTGGAAGTAGAAAACAGAACAAAGTGGATTTTTTCACAAATGGATTATATAACATGAATATTTTCATTTGTCAGATCACTTTCTTTTCCTGTCAGTGTCAAGGCAAAAAAAGGCCAAGAATGTCTTCCAAAAGACAGCTTTTCCCCAAACCAGACATCAGACAGACCTTCCAAAGGGCAGTCAAGCATATTAAATCCAGTTCATGAATATGAAGGTTTGGGATTTTAGTGGTTTTAATCCCTTACTATTAATGAGAATTAAAAATGTGTGTCTCATTTAAACAGAAGGGATTCAAAAAGAAACCAACTGGGAATAGAAAAATAAAACAGTTTCCAATAAAAGATTATAGTATAACATTTAAAAAATTATTTTTTATTTTTTTTATTATAATTTTATTTTTATAAACTATGAAAATTTTAAATGAGTGTTTTCTTTGGTGTTATGTTCCAATGGCAAATGGTTTTCATGGATAATCTCATAGGTCATTGCTTCTTTTAATTAGTAGCTTTTGCTAAACATAAAAAAATTCTCAAGTAATTTTTAACACTGATTACAACTGCCTAGTCCATTAACAAATTGTCATATTAACACTGGCCACATTGTACAGCCTATCTTTAAAGTCTACTTGTTTTATTTTCATAGATTTGAATTAACTTTTCCTTTCCTATTAGAGTTGACCATTAAGCAGCAACAAAGGCATTTTGCCTTTTTTGCTTCTGGATATGCAGCATTTTGACTGAAAAAGAGATCCAGAAAATGCAAAAAATATAGATACCAAAGTAGATGGTGGTGAGACTTGCAGATACAATCAAAGAAACCAGGTTCCGTAAACACTACCAGCACATTGATTGAATCAATTTCATGTTGCCACAATACTTCTGGAAGTCTCTGAAATTTCCATCAGCAGTGTCTCTTATTTGCATTAGCTGGGAACAGTACATATAATCATAACTGACAGGCTAAAGGGAGTTTAGGCTTATGAAACAGAGAAAGGAAAGGAAAATGCTCATTGTTTAGTTTCCCTAAAGTAGAAAATGTTATCTTTGTTTGGGAAACAGAATGTACTGTACTTGCAGTCTAATCCCTAAGGTTTAGGAAGGTCTACAAGTTTGGAATAGACCTCAAAGGTTCTCTCAAACAATGACCTCTTTTCCCAGCACTTTCAAATGTGTGCATGTGTGTAGACAGCAGAAAAGCCTGGATCCTGAACAACATGTTATATCATATATAGGTAATATATACAATATAAGCTCAAATATCACTCTATCCAAAAGGACTTCCCTGATCTAAAATGATCTAAGATACATACTCTTCCCTTTCATTATTACTCTCTAAACTATTACCTTGTTTTGATACACACACATATACATATATAAACATACATGTACATATATCTTCATATATTTCTATAACACATATATGACACACATATATACATATATGTACATATATGTGTGCATCAAATGTATGTGTTATATAAATATATGTATGAAAATGAGCTAAATGTGTTTATCTTTAGAGAAAGACTTTGATATTGTTGATAAATGTGTTAAGTACATATTTACATAAATCAATATCTATATAGACATGTCTAAAGACAAATACATGTAACTCATTTTCAAAATAAGTATGTACTCTAAATAGGTATGAATTAATAAAGACTGAAGCTACATAATAAATATGACCAACTAGTGGGTAACCAAAATACACAAAAAAGAGAGAGGAAGGAGATAGACTGAGAAACAAAAGCAAATGTAAAATTAATAAGAAGAATTCAAAATAAAATATAGGCTGAATTCCAAGAGAAAGATCCTTTTTGGACACAATTTATAACCTTTCATCTTTCAAGGGAAGAGTTCAAAGTGTTCACATGCACAAAGCTGGTCTGACCAACTACCCTAGGTGTGTTACAATAAATGTAAAGTCTTGCAAGTTCCTTAACCAAATTCTACATGGATCAAGATACTGTTAATCTTTCAGAGAAGCATTCAGCAACTTAACCATGTTGGGCATAGTTCCAAAAAGCTTTCAGGAACTTCAGTGTAAGAACATTTAGGTCTAGTACCACAGGAGCAGGCAAGTTTGAAAAGAAAGGAAGACTCTTTCACAGGCCTAGCTTCTTCTCAAATTTACTGGTAGAAAAGGCTATGGAGCATCAACTAACTTTTTAACTAATAGACTTTCAACACCATTACTTTTTATAGATTATACAATAGCTTCCCCCACCTTCTCCTAAAGTTGATTTCAGTTTTAAGTCCTACCCTCAGATATCCAACCAACCTTTCCATACCACCAGTAGTACTCTCTCTGCTGTCACCTATTACAAACTCCTCCGTGCAGTCTCAGCTCCAGTCCTGCTGGCTTTCTGCTCTTCCAAGAGCCTGTCATTAACATTGCCTCAGGGCCTTTGCTGTGACTAGTTCTTCTGCCTAGAACACACTATTCATTTAATCCTTCACTTCATTTATGTATCTGCTCAAAGGCCATTTATCAGAAAGGACTTCCTTGATCTAAAATGATCTAAAGTCAGCACCAGCACCCACATGTGTCCCTTCTACCTTACTCTGCTTTGATTTTCTTCATAGTACTTTTTGACATGAAGAACATTATCTATATATTTGTTTAATTGTTTTGTCTTTTCACCTCCACTAGGATGTAAGCACCATAATGTTGTTGAGATACTTGTTCAGGAACTAAATATCTCAGGCACCTAGAAAAGTGCTAGGCACATAGGAAGTGTTCAGTAATACATGTTGAATAAATGACTCAAATTCTATTATTCCTGCTAATGTAAAATTGAACTTTATACAACACAGACCACATCTCATTTTACATCCTCACTGTCCTCTAACACCAAGCTAGTCTTGCTTAAAATCAATCATTTCCCACTGCTTTTAGACTATAATCTACATTCCCAGCAGGACCCAAAAAGCTTTTCATGGATTCAACTCTGTTTAATTTTCCAGTCTCACCTTTCACCATCCCTTTCCCATATTCTAAATTCTGATCATACTATACTATTTGCAGCTCTTAAATGTATCATGCTCTCTTGAACCTCTAAATCTACATCTGTTTCTTCTGCCTGGAATGCCCTGCCTACTCTATTTACCCTGGCTAACTCTTACTTGTCCTTCAGGATCCAGCAAAGCTTTCCCATGTGGGGGGTTAAATACTGTTATAACTGCTCTCACAGTCAGTACCCTGTGCCTTGCTTTAACGCAGCACTGTCACACTATTTCTAAAAATAATAATGGTTTCCTTATTTACCTGATCTCCCTCCCCTATTAATTGAGAGCTCTTTGGGAACCACCAGGCATCTCTTTGCACATATTCAACACAGTACCTGGAACTAGTAAACACTTAATAAACATTGAGTATAGGAATGCATATTAAAAATGTATATTAAAGATTGAAGTATATTACATTTTTTGAGATTTGAGAGATTTCTGAACCATGACTTGGGACTATTAGAGACATACTAATGATATTGCAAAGACTAAGATTATAAATTTCTACAGTAGAGCTTTCATTTTCAATAAATCACAGAATCAAATATTTGTTATATGTAATTTCAAATATAAAGCTGAGATATTTTAAACTCAGTAAAAGCATTTGGATAAGTAAATATTATGTAATTGGGAAGGGCTAGGCATGACTCATTTTTTTTTTTCCAAAAAGTAACCTTGGTTAATATTTCAAGATTTGCCTATAAACTGAGCCTCCTTGTCTGTAACTGACTTTGAACCTTTTAAAACCAAAACATTAAATTAGATATCTTGAACTTTCTGCACATATATAAGGAATTCTATATTATTAAGATGTGAATGTAGGGATCCCATTATTATAGTTCCCTCTGGCCCCCACCCCCATCCACTGGGCATTTGGGTGTCCATTTTCCCACATGGTAATGGATTTGCACTTTGCTTCATCAGGTCTCCCTTGGGCCAAGAACACATTTTAGCCATAATTATTGGAGCAGTCTGTGGCAGTGGAAAACCAAAGTTAACGGAACCACATGGAAATAAAACCCATGTCATTGGTGTCATTACCAGTACACCCTAACCAACAGAGTTAACCTCAATGTAAATAGCAGGCAAAAATAGCAAGACACTCCATCTTTTGGAGAAATCAGTCCGTTTGGAAAGAATGCAATAAGAAGGAAACACCTGAACTCATTTACTTTGGACTAAAAGGAGATACAAGTATTGATTTCTTTTTTAAAAAAATTATATATGTATGTGAGTCAGAAAAATATCAAACAGTTGGAAAAAAATGTTCACAGTGAAAAACATTCTTCACTCTCCAGTACTCAACACTGGCTGCCCATGTTTCAGGTACCCTCAAGAGTCAATCTCTATTACCACTATCTAAATTTTATTTCCATCTCAGTGTACTTGTTTATGATTATGCTATGTGTGTGTGCATGCATGCAGTCATCTCCCTTTCTTTTAACAAATGGTAGCAAGTTATATACCTATTTTTAAAAATAATGTATAAAACTTTCATCTGAAATTTATTCTGCTGAAAGCAGCACAGTATGAATAATACTTTATCTTTTTTTTTCCCAAATAAATGTCTATTGGTCAAAACCATGTATAGAATTATCAATCTTTCCCCAACTTATTTGAAATAAAATCTTACTGGGAACTAAGCTCTGTATATGTTTGAGTATATATCCAGGAATGCTACTGTTTTTATAATCTCTTTTTCTGGTCATTTACTACTATCACTAATTTAACATTGTTTTATGTTTTGATAATTTAGAAGAGGTATGAAGACTAACATATCATGTAGTAAGTGACATAGATTGTTAAGTGTGGTGCCATTTTATAAATACTAAAAACTATAATTCACGGGGCATTTTCATCAATATTGAACCTTAAATATTAGCACTTAATATGAGGATCAAACCTTTGGCTTAACAATCAAGTAAAAAGCATGAAGACAATATTGGTATTATATGGGAAAACATTATTTTCATTCACTCTTAGTAGGAGCATAAATCAGTATCTCATGGGAGAACATTACACAAACCCTACCAAAATTAACAATCTGTGTACTCTCTGACTTACCAATTCTACTTCTAGGAATTTATTCCACAGCCATACTTTCACTAGTGCAAAATGACTGACGTATGTTATTATTCACTGCAGTGTTACAGCAAAAACTGAAGGCATCTTAAATTTAAATCAGTAGGGGAACTTGTTAAATAAATTATAGTATATTCATACAATGGAGTTTCTACATAGTTATTAAAAAAGAACGAGGAAGTTCATTATACATTAATATAGAGAAATCTCCAAGAAATGGTAAGTAAAAAGCAAGATATTGAACAGTGGGTGGTATGCCATCATCTAGGTAAAAACGAATAGAAAAAAATGTATTCTTATTTACTCATATATGTACAAGTTATTCCTGGAAGGATACATATAAAAATAGGAACATGCAACGGTACAGCAAAGGAATAGAACTGAGAGTTCTATTTATTTTTCAGTAAATCTTTTAATGTATCATTTTAGTTTTAAATCTTGGGATTAACAGTAAAACATATTTATTGAGAACCTATTATGTTTGAAAAACTATAAGATAAGGAGTTTTCACTTTTGTTTTAAATTATTCAATTAAGCTTTATTAAACATTCAAAGACTAAAGAGAAAATATTAAGAACCTCACATTGCCACGAATTATTGAAGAAAAAAAAAGCAAACTAGATACCAGCATCAAATAACAAAAAAAGGTGATTAAAAAAACTCTAAGGTCATTTTGAGTTTGGAATAAGAAAAAACAATTCATGTACTATAGATGCTGGCCAACTTGAAATCAGCAGTAAAATCTAGCAAAAGATACCTCAATGAACTACACAGATAATTCAATTTAACACAAATGTGTTACAATATCGCAAATACCACAAATCTTAGATTATGGCTCTTTGAAAGTAAAAGAGATGAAAAGGATAGGAGGGAACTCGAGAGAGTATCATCACACAAGCCAAAGAAAAAGTTAAGCCTCCAGTATAGGAATGTGGATAGCAGTGTCAAAGGCTACAGAGATCTTAAATTTAAATCAGTAAGGATTAAAAATTATAGCTTCACTCCAAGTACTTCCCAAAGTTAAATGATAAAGAATATTAAACATGTTAAACATAAGATAAACCAGTAAATATTGTTCTTAAAAACGTAGATAGGCCAGGTGTGTTGACTTACACCTGTAATCCCAGCACTTTGGGAGGCTGAGGTGGGCAGACCACGAGGTCAGGAGTTCGACACCAGCCTGGCCAACATGGTGAAACCCTGTCACTACTAAAAATACAAAAATAAGCCAGCCGTGGTGGCCTATGCCTGTAATCCCAGCTACTTAGGAGGCTGAGGCAGGAGAATTGTTTGAATGCGGGAGGCTGAAGGTTCAGTGAGCCAAGATCCCACCACTGCACTCCAGCCTGGGTGGCAGAGCAAGACTCTGTCTCAAAACAAAACCTTAGATATACCAGTACCTGCTAATAGGACAGCAATGCTGTAATAGTAGAGCATGTATGTAGTACGAGAAACAAAAATGTAGTTTGCCTTTTAATTATTCTGAAACATAGTGTTTTTTGTCAACTATTCTTGATAGATTCAGAGTTCTTTCATTGTCTCTGATGAAATTATGTTAAAATCATCTCAGAAATCTCAAAATGATTTGGTAAAAGAGGTGAAAGAGAAAAGAATGTAGATAGATATACAATGAAAGGATGAAAATGAAGGATTCTAATTCTATTCTAATATTAGGAATAGTATGAACAAATACAATGATCGTGTTAATCTGACCAACATATTCTTATATAGAGATTCTTGTTTATTCCATTAGATCTTACCAGATCAGAACATTATAATTCTTATTCACTTGAAAATGCCATGAATTTTCAATTCAAAGTTAACCAGAATTTCAATTCAAGAATATCAAAGGATAATCACATTATTTATGAGTAAATGAATTACTTAATAATACTACATCTTGGTAACCGAAAGAAAACAGGTGTATCAAAATGCTAGTAATCAAAACTAATCTGAAGAGGGAAAATAGACTTAGCAATAATATTAGTGAAATTTAAAATAACACCACATTCTGAGTTATAGTTGACAATATTCAATTAAACTGAATCCTCCAGGCTAAACCTCCAATAGGTCCAATCACATTTTAAAGTAATTTATAAAATCCTTAAAGATCTCAGAAACCAGAAACAGTGTTTTGTTTTGTTTTTGTTTTTTTGTTTTTTTTTTTGTTTTCATCTCGCTCTGTCGCTAGGCTGGAGTGCAGTGGTACCATCTTGGCTCACTGCAACCTTCACCTCCCGGGTTGAAGCAATTCTCCTGCCTCAGCATCCTGAGTAGCTGGGACGACAGGTGCATGCCACCATGCCCAGCCAATTTTTTTTTTTTGTATTTTAGTAGAGACGGGTTTCACCATGTTGCCCAGGCTGCTCTCGAACTCTTGAGCTCAGGGAATCCGCCCACCTCGGCCTCCCAAAGTGCTAGGATTACAGGCGTGAGCCACTGTGCCCGGCCCCCATTGTTCTTCCAAAAGTTTAGAAATAAAAGTACTTGCTAGGTAATGATGGTTCTGATCTCATAGTTATGTGTAGGACAAATATACAACTGCCATCTGCTCAAAACTCAAACAATGGAGAGCATTTTTAAAATGGAAAATTATATTTCCAAAATTATTATCCAAATGATGCTTTATAAGATATGGCCTTTTCGGCCGGGCGCGGTGGCTCAAGCCTGTAATCCCAGCACTTTGGGAGGCCGAGACGGGCGGATCACGAGGTCAGGAGATCGAGACCATCCTGGCTAACACAGTGAAACCCCGTCTCTACTAAAAATACAAAAACTTAGCCGGGCGAGGTGGCAGGCGCCTGTAGTCCCAGCTACTCGGGAGGCTGAGGCAGGAGAATGGCGTGAACCCGGGAGGCGGAGCTTGCAGTGAGCTGAGATCCGGCCAATGCACTCCAGCCTGGGTGACAGAGCGAGACTCCGTCTCAAAAAAAAAAAAAAAAAAAAAAAAAAAAAAAAAAAAAAAAAGATATGGCCTTTTCCCCATCTCCCTATATGTACATATGCTATTTGTATTTCTAAATGTAAATTCTAACTTTGATTCTAATTTTGATGAAGAGTCATTATGAATTAAGATAGCAAGCTACCAAGAGATAAGACTAGAGTGAAACAAGGGGCAGAAGACAGCAAATAGGGCTTTCAGGAAATAAGAGTTCTTTATGATGGGCAGGTTATATGGAAATATAAATATGTCTATTTACTCATCATAATAAGGAAATTGTAAAGGAAGACATTTAATTATTTATGTAAAAAGATAATACCATTTAATAAAGAATAGGTGATTACAAAAATATTTTATGCATAATTTTGCATAATAAAATTATCTCTTTCATATTTGACAAGACTAAATTTTTAAATAACAGAGGGGAATCAGGGACAAAGAGAATGAGATATAAAAATTAAACAAGCAAGATACACAAAATATACATACAATTGGAAGAAAAAAATTGAGGTAGTTAAAAAAGAATGGAAAAAAAGGGCACCGACTTCCAAATGATAAAATGACTTAGAAGTATTATAGCTCATTTTGTTTCACAGAATTATATTATCATTATCATTACATAACTTCCATATTGTTGAAGCCAGTGGGCACTCTTCTATTTGTGTCTTATTTGGGATCTCAGAAGCATTTGACACTGCTGACTACATTCCTATACTCGAGGCTTACCCCCTTCCTTTGGCTCATGTGACAACACTCTCTAGAAGTCCCTCCTATTCTTTTTATCATTCCTTCTCAGTGTCTTTTGAGAATTCCCCTTCTATGGCTAAATATCAAATACTTCTATGAATATATCTTGGGTTCTGTCCTTTAACTTTTCAGTTTAACACCTAGCATCTCTGTAGATTTGGTTTCAGAATATAAATTGCCTAATTTCTGCTCTCATGTCCTGCCTCCAACCATACAAAACCCTGTCCCACCTAGGTAGCCTGCTTTATGAGACTGTATTTTCATAGTGCTGCTCTTTCTTTTCTGAATGTCTTTCTTTGCCCAGATACCTTCTACTAAACCTTTGAAATTCAAATATAGGGTCATCTCCTCTAAATATTTTTTTCATAAATTCCGAGTGTACGATGACTTTTCTCTGTGCTTCTCCAGAAATCTGCTCATGTAATAGCATTCATCGTCTTGCTTTGAAATCACTAATTTACATGTCTGCTTTCATACTAGACTATAACTCCAGGTCAGACCACATCTTTTCTTTCCCTAAGAATTATGAAATGCATATAGCAAAGGTTATCAAATGTACAGCTCAATGAATTATCACCAAATATATATATATACCTGTGTAACTAGTCCCAGAAAGACTGTATCTTATTTGACTTTGTATCATCAGTGACTCACATATAATAAACACTTAATAAATATATGACAAATAGTAACAAATGGTATTAATTGGGTTTGGAGTATGTTAATCATTGCAAGAAATCAGCTCAGTGCTATGATCCAAAAACCAGATTTTAGACACCAAGATCAAATATCACCTATAATGGGAAAACTCTATAGTCACACAAACTAGTGACAGTATAGAAATGAAATTTGCAATAAAAAATATGACATTAAATAACAATCTTGCTAGGAAACCAAAAATATAGAGAGCTTGGCATTAAAACCCAGAGAATGATAAGGGTCCACTACATGGTATTAATTTTGCCAGCAGATGATCCTCTTGGCTACCCAGTCAACATGAGATGGTGGTAGAGTATCTCCAAAAGTAAAACCCAGAGACAGGCAGTCTATCAGCAGCTAAGCAACTCAGCTTTCTTAGCAGTGAACATGTGAAAAGGATTGATGCAAATGGAACAGCTACAAATCTGCCTCATGGTGAATGGTTGTGAAAGACTGTAATCCGGGGCGGTGGGGGGGGAGGGGGGCAGGGAAAAGGCTACAAGGCCACAGACAACACAACTCCAAGAATAAATTGCTAAGAAGTGACGGTATTGGGAGGCCGAGGTGGGTGGATCACCTGAGGTCAGGAGTTCAAGACCAGCCTAGCCAACGTGGTGAAACCCCATCTCTCCTAAAAATACAAAAAGTAGCCGGGCATGGTGGCATGCGCCTGTAATCCGAGCTACTCAGGAGGCTGAGACAGGAGAATCACTTGAACCTGGGAGGCGGAGTTGCACTGAGCCAAGATCGTACCATTGAACTCCAGCCTGGGCAACAAGAGTAAAACTCCATCTCAAAAAATAAAAAAAATAAAAATAAAAAAATGACAGCAGCACCAAGGTCCACCAGTGTACAAGATTGAGAAATAGATTATCTCGATTTATATCAGCACAGTCTGTGGCCTGGGAGGCTAAACAGCAGAAGGTCAAATACAGAAAGACTATCTAAGCAATAGCAGCAGCTGCTAACCAGTGAAACTAAAACCACATCTGCACTTTACTTACAAAAGGCTAAAGGTCTCCAGTGGCCTGTTGGATTTCACTCTTGCTGATAGGGAGCTGCGTCTCTCATCTAATTATTTAACAAAACTTAAAAGTTTGCATTCCATTTCAATATTACATTTTTACTTGCTTGCTAGTTGATTCAGTGAGAGTTATAATACAGAGGAAAGATCCTTAAGAGGAATCATCATAGTGACAATGACAATAATAACAGCTAAAATGTATGAGTGCTTACCATACCTCTAGTCACTGTGTGAAAGGTGTTCATGCATTTTCTCATTTAATCTTCAGGTAATTATACAGAGATGATTATTTTTCCCATTTTACAGGGGAGGAGGCAAGCTGAGAGAGATTGTTTTTACCACTGGGAAATAGCAAAGTTGGACATCAAATCCAGGTCTGACTTCAGAACCTGCACTTTTCTTGGTTAGGCTAAATTACCCAAATTCAACTATTTTTTTTTTTTTGATATGTGAATTTTTTAAATCAGGTGTTCTCATTTCTAGTCATGATGAAGGATGCTAATAAGATTCTTAAGAAGCAAATAGCAGGAGGGTCATGAAATATGTCCAAAGTTACTTTAATTCTCCCAGCATCAGTAGTGATGTTTCAAATTTGCCTTGCCATACTTCAGAAAGTAGTATACGGAGTCTCAATCTGGGAAAAGTAGAAAATTTTAAAACTGTAGTTTTAAAAAATAAACCATTATGACTACTGGTATTGAATTAGAATAGCAGAGCTATATGGACATTTAGAGATCGTGTAGTTTAAAAACAAAAAAGAGAAAGCTGAAATGCAGGGAACAGAAATGATACACTAGAAGTCCCCACTGTCTAGTCAATCACGGAACAAAAACTACTGCTATTAAGTAGACCATAAGCCAATGATTCTTTCTCTTATATCACATGGTCCCAGCGGAAATTACTCAGTCCCCTAAAGAAAAAAAACTTCTGATAGTTGGGATGGCAATTCTGCAAGCAATAAACTGTATTATAACCACAGAGGAAAACATTTGGAACTAAGTAAACCAGCCCAGTTGCCATACAAAGGATGATTTGGCAAATTGCAGACTTGGGTTTAAGTTCTACTCTCTGATCCACTGGGGCAAATCACTTAACATATGTGAATATCTTTTTTTTTTTTTTTTTTTTTTGAGACGGACTCTTGCTCTGTCACCCAGGCTGGAATGCAGTGGCAGGATCTTGGCTCACTGCAAGCTCCACCCCCCAGGTTCACACCATTCTCCTGCTTCAGCCTCCCCAGCAGCTGTGACTACAGGCACATGCCACCATGCCTGGCTAATTTTTTTTTTTTGTATTTTTAGTAGAGATGGGGTTTCACCATGTTAGCCACGATGGTCTCGATCTCCTGACCTCATGATCCACCTGCCTCGGCCTCCCAAAGTGCTGGGATTACAGGCGTGAGCCACGGCACCCAGCCGTGAATATCATCTTTTAAAGAACAGAAGGCTGGGGGTGGACTGGTAATAACTACTCACAAGATTGTTGTAAGCATTAAATAGAAAATAGGTGAAAGTGCCTAGTGTGACACAAAATGCTTGTTTTTGGCTGGGAGCATTGGCTCATGCCTGTAACCCAGCACCTGGGGAGACCGAGGCAGATGGATCTCTTGAGCCCAGGAGTTCGAGACCAGCCTGGGCAACATGGTGAGACCCTGTCTCCACAAAAATAAAAAATAAACAACAAAAAAAGTTCGTTTTTCTTTTCTAAAAGGAAACATGTAGTGTACTTAGTTAAACTATTAGCTCTATTGGGCTGCATGGGTTCAAATCCCACTTCACGTAATAACCTGGTAAGTTAGGGAATTACCTTCTCTGCACTATAGCTTTTTCATCTATAAAATGGGGATGGACTATTTTAAAGGATTTAATTAAATAACGCATGTAAAACACTTAGCTTACATTCGAAGACATGGTGAACATTCTTGAGGAGAATTACCTTGATTCCATTCTGTAGCATGCAAGAAACATAAGTATGCAACATTCCCATTTATTTTATATTTGTATAAGATACTATGTCAATACCTTTGCTTCAATATTTTTAGTTCAATTACCTTTCCATCAATTTTATTCCATATCATTTTTTGAAGATTTAAAGAACCTGTGATCATCAAGCAATCATGGGAGATATTACAACAAACAATCTATTATAATATAAAGAAAACAGAGAGCTACACACCGTTCTCAATCTTATTTTCAAATTTAAAACAAATCTCAATGTACATTCACTATTCAAGATAATATCAACACACAACACGAACAATTTAGCTAAGGCCTTCTGGCAACGACATGACTCTATGCCAGAAGGCTTCTTACAGTATACGTCTTGAAATGTGGGATAAAACAAATACATAGTTGAATTCACAAGAAAAAGGGAGGTTCCTGGATGCTCAAACAGCCAAATGAAAATGCACAAACAAGTTATTGTTGCAGCAGACTGTGAATGGAAACAGGACTGGGGAAGAGAACTATGAAATGTAAAGATAGGCCATAACTGCTAGAGTTTTAGATCTTAATATCCACTTAGTGACAGAAAATAAGGGCTTGCATTCCTTTTGAATGAGACAGGACACTGGAACCGAGATTCCTATATGAAGCTGGGACCCTCTCTAAAGCCATAGTACCCAAACTTTAGCAACCATAAGAATCACTTGGAGGGCCTGTTAAAACCCAGGTTCCTCAATCTAGCCCCAGAGATTCTGACCTAGCAGATCTGGGTATTTGTATCTCTAGTACATTCCCAGATACTGCTGATACTACTGGTCCATAAACCAAACTGTGAATAGTGTTGCGCTAGGTAAAGGCTGCATCATTAGTGAAAAGGGTCCTAAAAATTATCTTCCCTGATCCAAGGAGATGATAAGAAACATACTTTTGACAAGGACTCCTCCATTGTGTACTGGTTAGGGGTAAAAATGAACACTGCCCGCATAACATATGAGTGCTAGCCTAAGGAATTAAAACTGAAAAATTGGGCCTGGGTTGAAGATTCCTCTGAGGCATATGGAAAATGTAAACAAAAGACTGTTCTGCAGGAAAACTTTCACAACCCAAATTATGTGCAATCCCCATTTAGATAACTCAAAACCAATAATTAAGAAACACTCAAGGAAATGTTTATGAGCAAGAGTCTACAAAAATAATAGACAGACAGACTGGTACAACCAAAACTTAAGATAACAGAACAATTGAAAGCACTTATAAAATGTTTTAAATTATTTAAAGACACACACACACACACACGAAAATAGAAAACAGGCCTGGCATGGTGGCTCATGTATGTAATCCCAGCATTTTAGGAGACTGAGGTGGGTGAATCACCTGAAGTCAGGAGTTCGAGACCAGTCTGCCCAGCATGGTGAAACCTCATCTCTACTAAAAATACAAAAAAATTAGCCAGGTGTGGTGGTGGGTGCCTAGAATCCCAGCTACTCAGGAGGCTGAGGCAGGAGAATCACTTGAATCTGGGAGGTGGAGGTTGCAGTGAGCTGAGATCGCGCCATTGCACTCCAGCCTGGGCAACAAGAGCAAAACTGTGTCTCAAAAAAAAAAAAAAAGAAACAAAAAAAGAAAATGGAAAACATAAAAAATAACTTCTGGAAATAAAAATAATAGTCTTAAAATATAATAGCCTTTGCTATAAAATTTCAATAGACAGGTTTTAGGTGAGGCACAGGTAGGATGAGTAGGCCAGGTGCGGTGGCTCACGCCTGTAATCCCAGCACTTTGGGAGGTCGAGGTGTGTGGATCACCTGAGGTCAGGAGTTCATGACCAGCCTAGCCAATGTGGTAAAACCTCATCTCTAGTAAAAATACAAAAATTAGCTGGGGATGGTGGCAGTTGCCTGTAACCTCAGCTACTCAGGAGGCTGAGGAAGGAGAATCACTTGAACTCGGGAGGCAGAAGTTGCAGTGAGCCAAGATCACACCATTGCACTCCAGCCTGGGTGACAAGAGCAAAACTCCATCTTAAAAAAAAAAAAAAAAAGGAAACTGGGAGAGCAGACTAGGGAAATCACAGAGAATGTAGTGCAGAGCATGAAAAGATAAAAGGTACTAAACAGCTATGAAGTTACATTAAGGACAGGATAAGAAATTCCAACAGGTTAGCCACAGTTTTTGTGGTTGACTAAGGAGAGAACAGAGAGAAGCAATTTGAGATGCTATATAATGACAAAAAAAATCTTCTAGAATTGGAATCCTAGGAATAAAGAATTACAAAGAGAACCAAGCAGAATAAGTAAATAAGTCTATACCAAATACATAAAATAGTAAGACTGCAGAATACCATGGGCAAAAAGATCTTAGGAGAATTTAAAAAAAAAAAAAGATAAGACAATTTATTTGTAAAGGAATTAGAATTTGGCTGACAGAAGATAGCAGCAACAACAGAGACTCTAAGATAATAAAATATCTTTCAAGTGTTAATAAAACACAACTGTAGTCTTAGGATTCTCTACCCGGATAAACAATTATGTAATAATGAAGAGAAAATAAAGATATTTCCAAGACACAGAGTTTACCACTCATTGAAAGAACCAGGAAATGATGATTTTCAGTCCAAAGGAAACTGATCCTAAGATCCTCTTAATATTTGAGGGTAGAAATATCGAGGCATTGTACACTTTAAGTCAGGTAGATATGCTATAGTTTTAAGAGTGTCTACTAAAATCATACAAATAGTATGTACTTTCAAACATGTAGCAATGTACATACAAATAATATGTACTTCCAAACACGTAGAGATGAAAAGTGTGCAGAAAATTCAAACAAGTTATGGGTACATACACAATAGTAAAAGTATAAACACGCACAGCATGATATATACCAAATTCAGGATAACTGTCACATCTAAAGTATGAGGGAAAGGAAAGGAATGTGCTTAGGATCCTAGCAATACACAACACCAACATTTTCATGCAAATAAGGCAAAGTGTTACCATCTGCTAAATCTGAGTGGCGCATATATGACTTTCCATCATTTGATTTCTGTATATGTTTAAAATATCTCATTTTTTCATGTTAAGAAGGTAAATAAGTTTAGCTAAGCCAAAGAAAGAAGTTTAGTTAGTTGGAAAATTACCATGAATTCATTTTCCAAAAGAAGTCAAGAGCAGGCTAAATTAGTCAGGTAGCAGGCCCAATAAAAGCCAGGTTTTTAAAAAGTCTAATATGTATTGTCTTTCCTCTTGAATCTGTTTGGTTTGTCTAAGATTTTTTGATTGTGTAAGAACTTAAGATAAAATCTATATATAACAAAACATTGTGTTCTTATTCTAATGATAGTTTTGTTAATGGTTCAAAAATGGAGGCTAATGAATAAGAGATGATAGTAAGTGAGATTTAAAGGAAATTCTACAGATAGGGCAAAACGTTGTAAAATCATTTGAAGGGCTACCGTAATATACTAACCAGCTTAAAATATACACATTAGAAAATTAGAAAGACTAAAGCGGGGGTACAGTCTAGATTAGTCTTTGAAAATCATTAGCTTTCTTTTTCTCAAATGTCAAGCTCCAAATCAGCTATGATATATTTTTGGCTTTGGCTTCAAAGGATCTCTCTAACTTCACCATTTTTTACCGATAACTCAAATCCACTCCTGTTTGTAAGGGGTTTCTTGTTTCATTTTCCACTCATCAGATGAAAATCATGCTTGTTTTTAGTGACTCACATCTTACAGTATGTTGCTTATTAATTGCAAAACAATTCCTGTTACTGACTGTTAAGACAGCCCCAAGAGAATGAAGGCTAAAATTAGACCTTTTGGCTTTTGGTTTGTTTATGAGCAGGTATACGCAGGCTGTGACCTATCCCCTTTACATCTGCTCATTTCTTATAAAGCAGCAGCATAAGGGCAGAAGTCAGAGAAATGGAATTGCCTCCCTAACTGTTAGCATTGAAGCAGACAGGTATAATGAAGTGAAAGAAAAACATGAACGCACAGATGTGGGATAGGCTTTGGGGAGCTGTGTTTAGCATTCTTTATGTGGCTTAAAATAGGTATATGTACTGGAGTGTTTTTGTTTTCTACGTTTTCTACTTTTAGACAAAAATGGCATCTTCGAAAGTTTTATTTTTCATTGAGATGAACCTCTAAGCTGTCCTCTCCCCTGCCAGCCTCATTTATTCAAAATTTAAAGCATGGTTTCAGGTTTCATCAGCTCTGGTCAGAAATATAAAATGTTATAATTTATATTCATATTTTATATAAAAATATATATTTGCCAATGTCATAAAGCAAAAAAAAAAAAAAGGAAATAGGTCCAATTACTATTCCTTCGAATCGTCAATATGTAAAAGCAGTATCATTAAAAAAAGCAAGTAACTTAAAAGCTTGATACTCTAATTAGCACAAAGTGGATTTTTTAATGTAAAAAAAGTAATTTCCTTCCAGAAGTAAATTTTTCCTTTTTTTTCAGTTGACATGTAATAATTGTACATATTTATGGGATACAGAGTGATATTCTGACACATGTATACAATATGTAATGAGCAAAGCAGGGTAATTAGCATATCCATCATCTTCAACATTTATCCTTTCTTTTTGTGGTGAGCATTCAAAATCCTCTCTTCTAGTTTTTTTTTGAAAATATACAGTAAGTTATTGTTAAACATATTCACCTGACACTGCTACAGTACTTTACAATTTACTCTTCCCATCTAGTTGTAGCTTTGTCTGTTAACCAACCTCTCCCCATCATTCCCTCCCTCAATCCTTCTCAGTCCCTAATAACCACTATTCTACACTCTACTTCTACAAACTCAAATTTTTTAGTTCTCACATATGAGTGAGAACGTGCAGTCTTTATCTTTCTGTGCTTGACTTACTTCATTTAACATAACGTCCTCTAGGCTCATCCATGTTGCCAGGACTGGCAGGATTTCATTCTTTTTCACGGCTTCTTTTTTATGCCATTGTGTATATATAACACATTTTCTTTATCCATTCATCTGTTGATGGACATTTAGGTTGATTCCATGTCTTAGCTATTATGAATAGAGCTGAAATAAACATTGGGGTGCAGGTATCTCTTTGATATACTAATTTTTTCTCCTCTGGATAAATACACTGTAGTGGGATTGCTTGATTGTAAGGTAGTTCAATTTTTAGTTTTTTTGTGGAACTTCCGTACTGTTTTCCATAATGGCGGTATTAATTTACATTCCCACTAGGAGTGTATAATAGTTGCCTTTTCCCCACATCCTTGCCAGCATATGTTATTTTCTGTCTTTTGATGATAAACATTCTAACTGGGATGAGATATTTCACTATGGTTTTGATTTGCATTTCTCTGACGATTAGTGATGTTGAGCATGTTTTTCATATACTTATTGGCTCCTTGTGTGTCTTCCTTAGAGAAATGTCTACTCAGACCCTTTGCCCATTTTTTAATGACTGTTTGTTTTCTGTTGAGTTGTTTGAGTTCCTTATATATTCTGGATATTAGTCCTTGTCAGATAAATGGTTTGCAAATATTTTCTGCCATTCCACAGATTATGTCTTCACTCTGTTGATTATTTCCTTTGCTATGCAGAAAATTTTCAGTTTGATATAGTCCTTTTGTCTATTTCTGTTTTTGTTGTCTATGGTTTTGAAGTCTTACCCATGAAATCTTTGCCTAGACCAATGTCCTGAAGTATATTCCCTAGGTTTTCTTTCCCTGTAGTAATTTTATAGTTTCAGGTCTTATGTTACAGTCTTTAATCCATTTTGAGTCAATATGTTTTGTATATGGTTAGAGACAGAGGTCTGGTTTTATTCTTTCACAAATGGATATCCAGTTTCCCGAACTATTTATTAACGAGATGCTTTTCCCCAATGTACGTTCTTGGCAGCTTTGTTGAAAATCAGTTAGTTGCAAATGTGTGAATTCATTTCCGGTTCTCTATTCTGTTCCATTGGTCTGGGTGTCAGTTTTCATACCACTATCACATTATTTTGGTTAATGTAGTTTTGTGGTATATTTTGAAGACAGGTAGTGTTATGCCTCTAGCTTTGTTCTTCTTGCTCAGTAATGCTTTGGCTATTTGAGGTTTTTGTTCATGCTTCTATATGAATTTCAGGATTTTTTTCTATTTTTATGAAGAATATCATTGGTATTTTAATAGGTGTTGCACTGAATCTGTAGATTGCTTTGGGTGGTATGGTCATTTAAAAATATTAATTCTTGCAATCCATAAGCTTGGGATGTCATTCCATTTTTTGTGTCCTCTTCAATTTCTTTCATCAGTGTTTTGTAGTTTTGTTATCGAGATCTTTCATCTCCTTGGTTAAATTTATTCCTATAAATCATTCTTTCTTCCTTCCTTCCCTTCCCCTTCCTCCCTCCCTTCCTTCCTTCCTTCCTTCCTCTCTTTCCCTCTCCTCTCCTCTCTTTTCCTTCCTTCTTTTCTTTTTTCTCTTTCTCTTTCCTTTCTTTCTCTTTCTTTCTTCTTTTTTTTCTGTTGCTCTTGTACAGAAGAAATTTTTACCATATCAGATTAGTTCTCTCATTCATGCCAATATCAAGTGAGCCTGTATTACTCTTTAAAAAGTCATAAAATACTAAATAGTAACACTGGTATATTGAATAATCAGCCCCAAAGATAGTCAGATTCTAATTTCTAGAACATGTGAATATGTAACTTTACAAGGCAAAAGAGACTTTGCAGATTTTAAGGATCTTGAGATGAAAAAATTATCATGGGTTATTCAGGACATCCCTAAATGTAATCACAACTGTCTTTATTAAGAGTAAGCCGGGAGAGACTTGACCACATACAGGAAAATGCAATGTAATGACAGAAGCAGAGATTGGAGTGAGAATGGAGGAAGGGGCCACAATCCAAGGAACACAGATAACCACTAGAAGCTGAAAAGGGTAGGGGAAAGAATTCTCCCCTCAGAACTTTCAGAAGCAATCAGTCCGGCCAACACCTTAACTTTAGGCCAGTGAAGCCAATTTCAGATTCCTGACTTCAAAAAAATAAATCTAGGCCAAGATGGTGAAACCTTGTCTCTACTAAAAATACAAAATTTAGCTGGGCACAGTGGTGGGCACCTATAATCCCATCTACTCAGGAGGCTGAGGCAGGAGAATCACTTGAACCCAGGAGGCAGAGGTTGCAGTGAGCCAAGATGGCATGCCATTGCACTCCAGCCTGGGTAACAGAGCAGGACTTCATCCTCCCATCACCACCCCCAAAATAAAGCATACATTTTATCCACAGTTGAAATCCTCGGGATTTTCTCAGAAATTAAAGACTTTTCTTTTTTTCTTTTATATTCCATACAGTCCCAACAAGATACTTGTTAGACCCGTAGTATATTTAGCAAAATAAGTTACACGTGGGTACATGGAGATTCCAGGAAATTGGTAACAGAAAATACCCTGATTTCTACAAGAAGCAACATCACAGAATAAGGAAGAGAAGAGACACAGAAAATGTTAGAGCATGGTAGCTTAGAATCAATTGTGCAAGAGCAAATAGTGCTGTATTTCTAGTTAATGCTGAGGATAATTATTGCATTACAGTACAATCATCAAGATTGAGCACAATTGTCCCAAGTCATTAAATAAGTGCTCATCATATTCTGCTTAAGAATGTAAGTGAAAGTAAAGAAATGTAAGAACCTGTTGAAAGACTCTTAGACGTGATTAAAATAAATACCCATGCTCAAAGATGTAAGCATGCATCATACGAAGTGTCCACCTATGTACAGCACTTCATTACTAATGCTGTTGGCATGACACTGTAAGGCCCATTGTAGATGTTCAATTAACATTTGGTGGCTAACTTCATGAATGAATAATACATTAAATGAATATAATCTGCTGTAGATATACTGCTAATAAGGTCAGTAAGTTATATGTTTATTTAGATTGTACACAAGAGAAATATTTAGAAACTATTCACAGGCAGGTTTGGAAGAAGAATAAAATGAGATATTAAAATAGTAAAGCAATTTAGAAAGTTCGTTTTTAATTAATTAATTATTATTTTTTGGCTCAGAAGGTAGAACGTCCATTTTTAAAAAGCCTACTTAATGAAGTAAAAACCAGGTCTGCTCACTGAGGTTTTTGATGTTAGATGTAATGGAGCTAGAGCAATAACCTCACTGGGCTATAAAACTAAAGTCCCATACCAGAGATTGTATTCTATTTCCCTTAAAAGATTTTCAAGTGACCTAACACATTTATCTCACTCAGGCTGTGTGTATGTGTGTGTTTAAAACAGTTTGAAATATCCTCAGCACAGCTCTCTTGAAGGCAGTCTAGCTTCAGGAGTAAGCGTACTAGTGAAAAAGCTTAAATTGCAAGAACAGAAAATTCAGAGAACTTTATACTATTACAGACCCATACGGTGGTTTGACAGATCAAACTAACCTCCAAAGGGAAATTTCCATTTGAATAATAAGTAGATGACTTCAGACATGTGCTTGAAGTTTTATTTAGAAACACAGACTAATGCATCTGTTATCCTAAAGAGTGAAATGTGACAAAAAGTCTTTCCTTTCCTATACTTAGAAACATCCCATAGAGCAATTTGTTTATCAGTTTCCTCACTTTTTAAAACACTACTGTACATTTTATTAGCTTGACTGGCATATCTTTAGAGTGTCAAGTATCAAATTAGAAAATGGACTTTGCAAAATTGGTTACATGCAGTAAAAGCTAAAGAAATGAGAGTGTCTTTTATCATATGTAAACTAATTTCAAACTATGAACTGACATGACTTTAACAAGCTAAATTACAAACATAATATATAGCTAGAATGGACATTTGCTGTTTTTGCCTGTCCATTTCCCCCTTTCTCCTAAAAAGCATCTGCACAACTACCCTTCTCCCTCTCTCTCATTATGAAGTTATTATAGGGCTAAATACACTGTCTATTTTAGCTTTGGACAAATGACTGAAACCTGGTCAACGAGAGTAACACAACCTCTTGGCAACTGGGAATGGTTTAAGGGTAACATACATGATTAGGTAAGTCAAACAGCATCAACCCTGGACTTTCACTGGAGCTACTGGAAAGTAAGCTCTTGCTAGCTAAGATAGGATGTGAGCCTATAGCTCACATATATATGTATGGGGCCATGTAGTCACTTCTTACAGGCAGCATGGGAGAAAACGAAGTTTAAGTCAAGGAAAGCTTTAAATACAAAAGGGCTAACAGATGGAGGGAGTACGCATTTTAGATGCTACAAATGAATTTTCTTGTGCCACAGTTAGACTATATTGGTATTTTTAGTTCCTAAGTGAATAAATACCTCCCTTACTCTCCCTTTTTAAGCTCAAGCCAGTTTTTAAAACAAACAAACAAAACAGGTTTAACTCACTTAAATCAAGATTTCAGGCCAATACAATAGCTTCTACAATTCGCTACTTTCTTTCCAAATGACTTTGCCATTTTATCATTTAGCAACAATTGAAAAAATTGAGCTGTGTCTTCTCAGTGAGGGCTTGATTCTCATACTGGAGTTCAGCAATGTGAGTTGCACGGTTTCTGACAAACTAAGTTTTCTGAGACTGGTTTCTTTGTCTGTAAAATATACATAAGAATTTGTATCTTGCAGAGGTGCAGTGAAGATTAACAGTGTGTTAAACATCTAGCAGGTAAACACTCGATGAATTGCATTTTCTTTTCCTTTGCGGAGAAGAAGAGGGCTTTTATGTATTTATTTATATTTCACGGGTATGAAAATGACAAAAAGTTCCTCTGAGAAAGTTCTCAAATTCAAAAGTCAAAAGTAATCCTTAACACTCCAGTAAGATTTTTTTTTTTTCCTTTTAAGGTAGGAATACCCTTTGTTGGGAAACTGACAAACAAAATTTTAGAAATAGGTCATTAATAAAGGATCTAAGTAAAATTCTTTCACAAAGTAAAGCCTTTTAAATGTACACTAATATAAGGTGTAGTCTCTATAGGCCTAGGGTTTGCGCTGAAGTTGTTCTATGTGGTTTTTATTGTTTGTTGATTTTAATGGGCTTGAGGTTTTTGGCCCTTGTTTTCATCTTTTCTTTTCCATCAGTGACTTACTCAATCTGACTTTCTGTAACTTTTGAGTCACATATTTCTGGGATACTATAGTCCTAGAAATAACTTGAGAATTAGGTGCCCTGGTAACAAAACATTTTGAGTTGGTTTTAAGTAGAAAAATCTATTTAAGAGAGAATTGAATGTGTATAAGTCATGTGGTTTGCTATCCACTGACCCAACAAACTCCATGATGAATTCATCTAGCTTGTAAGTTCCTAAAATCATGTCATCTAACATAAAATTTTAGGATATTTTGATTTTTCTTTTTCCCTTGAAACCCAAACTAGATCACATTATAACTGTTATTTACCTTCTGCTTTGTTCAATTTTGTTCTAGTAATGGTCAATGTAGACATATCGGTTACATTAGTGGTTTAAAAGTTGATAAAAATCAACTATCACTGAAATATTCACATACTTTTACAAACTAAGGTGGATACTTTTCTTACATGACATTAGAAAAATAATGAATATTAGAATCTATAAACTCAAAGCAATTCATTGTAAATTAACCCACTATTTTGAAGAAATCATAAAATTCTATAAGTAAATACAATTGAATACTTGTTGTCAAGATTAAGTAGTATGGTGATGTGGCACAATATTTAATATTTAAAATTTTATAGGCATTAGAGTTTATACTTAGATGTGAGGTAAATTCATTAAAATAGTATTTATGGGTAGTCAGCGTAATGGTTTACATTATGAAAGCTCTTTAGCAGAAAAAGAAGCTCTGAAAAAATACCCCAAAGTCTATCTTGGCAGGAAATTAGGTCATATGGAAAAAACCACAAGTTACAATAGAAGTTCACTTGATACAGTAATATACATATTCCTTCTGAATTGTATAAGCAAAAAAACTCCAGCTCCCTAAGCCAACAACCAAATATTTCTGTTAAGTTCACATGATTTGCTTTCAGAGCAGAACCTCTGCAAGTTATTATAGCATAAGGACTGACCAATATAATGAAAATTAGTTATCCAATGTAGATGCAAAAAGACAAAGTCATATCTAATATAGAATCACAAAAAGTCACCATCAGTGCGCATTGTAATATGTTACTTCGTGTAATATGAACAGAAGGTAAACTTACAAACACTGTCAAAATAATTATCCATAACATGTTTTATTTGGGCTTCTATTTTTTACTCATGGGCAACTGTCAAAGAAAATATGCAGTGCTTACTTTCTGAAAGGTACTTTTTTATATTTGTATTAGGAAACTAAAAAATACTCATGTTTTTTGAGTCAATAATTCCACCTGGATGAATGTAATCAGAAACGTATAAAATCATATATGTGCAAAGACTGTCATTCTATTGTTATTCATAACACGATTTTTTAAAGAATTTAATGCTCATCAACAAATTAGTCACCATCTCTATTGAGAATCTGATGAACACTAAGTAGAGTCTTTAGCCCAGAAATATCCACCTATGCTTCACTTCTATAACACACACATATGCACAATATAAACATGATATAAAAATTACATTGCCATCTAACTTTGAAAACTATTACGAGAGTCAACAATTGCATGATATATAGGAATGACTTTTAGAATGATGGAAGGAAGAGAATGCAGTTATCAGAGAAGTAAAAAAATGCTGTACATTTACTGTTGAAATTAACATGACTGGTCTAAAGAACTTAGCAAGATAGCAGATAAAATTCAAATATTACAGGCTACAAAGAGTCTTATATACCATTAATCATGCTTATTCATTTCCATTCTTTATATTCAAAGATAACACTGCTAGTTTGTTTCTATATGTGATTCAGTATCTGCAAAGATCAATGAGTGAAGAAGTGCTAGAAGTCTAATCTTTGATTTGATGTTGTAACTGATCGACAAAGCCTGAAGCAATTTGTCTTTTCTCTTGTTCTACCAAAGTACAAAGTACCAGGCATTTATTCATGTAATATAATTCAATTTCATAAACATTCTCATCAATTCAATTCCATAAACATACCTACTTTGTGCCAGACTTAGGTGTCAGATATTAAAAAGATGAATAAAACACAGATGCTGTATTCCAGGGACCTCACCATATTAAGGATAATTCTTAAGAATTTATTTTCAATAGTTAGAATGTATACTACATGAGAACACCTTTTTTTCCCCTCAGTGATATATCCAAAGTACCTAGAACAATTACACAATTAATAAGAGAGAGGAAGAATTTGAACTAAGGTTGATCTGACTCTAAAGTCCATATTGTTAGCCGATGTGCTATTTAGTTCTTCTGTACTCTGAATTCTTGCCAGTCTTCTGATTAAAAAGTTGCTGCTTCTATAATGTATAAAATCATATACCTGAAAATCTATAGCAAGTATATTCCATAATAATTAACACAGAAGAGTCACAAAATAACTAAATACTATGAAAACTATCACTCAGTATTTTTCTTCTTGGTTTTCTATGTATGCACATATCACCAAATAATACATTGTTTCATTTTCCTGTCTTTTAGTATTATATACATAGAATTATACTACTATATGTGTTCTTCGTTGTCTTGCTATTTACATTCAAAATAATACTGAGACTTTACCATGTTAGTGAGTTTATATATACTAAGCATATACATTATATAATATACTCTGTATATGCTGTATATAGTATATATGTTATATAATATGGTATATATATGAGTATATTATTGTATATGATACATATGATATATAGTATGTATATTATACAGATTACATATATAATGAAAATTGCAATGTTCTCCTTCGAGTCATTATATATGATATATAAAATCTATTATCTATATAACATACGCTATATATATTATAGTGCATTCACTATAACAGTTTTTTAATATTCTGTTCTGTGAATATATCCTAGTTTTCCTATTCTTCTATAAATGGGCATGTGGATCATTTCCAATTACTCTGTAATTACAAATGGTGACTACTTATGTGCATATCTCCTAGTTCGGGTGTGTAAGTTTGTCATGGGTGTATGCCTGGGAGTGGAATTGCTGAGTCAAGTTGCAAGTGCATACATTCAATTTTTAAAAATGATATGAGTTATTTTCCAATATTCTTGCACCAGTTTATAAATATGCACTAAGAATGAGTGAAAGGGCTATTGTTTTACTGCTCACTACATTTGCATTTAAAAATTAAAATAGGATGGGGGTTGGGGTTCACACCTGTAATCCCAGTACTTTGGGAGGCTGAGGTGGGAGGATCACTTGAGCCCAGGAGTGCGGGAGCAGCCTGGGCAACATAGTGGGACTCCGTTTCTACAAAAAAAAATAAAAAATTAGCTGGGTATGGTGGTGTGTGTCTGTAGTCCCAGCTACTCTGGAGGCAGAGGCAGGAGGATCGCTTGAGCCTAGAAGGTCAAGGTTGCCTTGAGCTGTGATTGCCACTACTGCACTTCAGCCTGGGTGTCAGAGTTAGACACTGCCTAGAAACAAACTAACAAACAAAAACAAAACAAAACAAACTAGCTTCTTTTGAAACTTTCCTCAAGAAGAATAATATACATTGGCACAGGGGTCTTATATGTCAATAGTAATACTTTTCATTGTAAATATTTCATATCTCTGTCCTGCTTAAAGCATAAAAGGTGTCACTCACAGTGGCCACATGATCAAGTTAATACCCCTTGTAGGGCTCACAAGTTCTCCTGTTTCAGTTATAACCTGCCTTCTTCTGCAGTGTCTTCTGCCACCTCTCTCTGTCTCTCTCTATTGCTTTCCTCCGTCTCTCTCATATATGCCAGGGCCAAACTGAAGTTCCTTCATTTCTCCAACAAGATTTCCAATCTTAGCAATCAGTCCATCTGCGTTTTGCATTCCTATTCCCACACCTAGGACAAGCAAGACTTCCCACTATGTATTCCCATCCACAGTTTGGACTATGGATTTTTAAAAGTGAGGATCAGACTTACCTCATTCACCACTATATCTTCTTTGCATAGCTCATTGTCTGGTTCAAACCAGGTCCTCAACAAATAATTAAACAAATGGCTACCTGTTTCTAGTTAAAATAAATGTGTGCCCATGGGAGGTGTCCCATCCATTCTTGGTACTAAAAAAATGTGAATCCCTATGTCTAAGTATCAAACCCTGGACCACAATGAATTCATCAAGGGCTACGTACACAGCCCTCTTGGACCACAGAGTCTTTCCTGGGTATTCATGCCTGAGGTAGGAAGTATCTAAGCCATGCATATCTTCCTTAATATTTGAAATATCAACAATTTCCCATGACTGGAAAGCCATATATGACGTCCTACAGAAAATGAGAATTACTATAAGATTTAAGTTTAGGCAAGTCATGATTAATTGGTGTTTAAGATATACTTGTTAGACTGCTTTCAGAGGAAAAACTGTTGAGAAACAAAGATTCTTGCTGGAAAGCCATAATGCCAACTTTCACTTTACACTCACTACATTCTAATAGATGAGTGAGTCTTTAATGTCTTCCTCTTGACAACATTTTTTGGATTGATGCCAGATTCTCGAAGGGCATTTCTGGATGGAAAGTTTTAAAGCAATAAAAATATTCTCCAAGGACATAAGACTATTTTTAAAAGTTTTGAAAGTGATACTAATATCAATATAGATGTTTATTGGAGACACAGGTAGAAAACAAGAAAAGCAAAGTAAAATTCTGAATATATTTTTTCAATATTTTGTATTTCACAATTGGTGAATTAAACTTAGTAGGCATTTTTTCCAGGTTGTATAAATAAGAAAACGTAACTCAAATGTTATTCTCCCTTTAGCCTGGTAATCATTTTTTCCCAACTTCTAGTTTGGAGAAGCCAACCTCGTAAGTTTAGTTAATTTTATCTCTGTCTTTTGCCCCCAGTTTTCCCTATTCTCCTACAGTTGTCACTCACATGTCTTTTTTTCCATTTCCACAGATACCACTTTAGCTTACCTCTCAATGCCTGAATTATAACAAAGCCTTCCAACAGTTTCCTTCTCTACATTTTCTCTCCTCTGTGGTATATTCCCAAGACAGCTGTCATGATAATTTCCCTTACATAATTTTCATCACATTTTCTCTCTCAGATAAGAACCACCAGTTGCTTCCCACTGCCTGGTTTATCAGTGTGCACTCACCACAATGTCTGTGGTAGGCCACTAATATACGACCTTGCTCCCAGACTACCAGGCCTCCAAATTTATAACTTAGTTCAGTGTCTTCTAAAATATCTCCTCTTTTCATAGAAGCCAGTTCTCTCTGATCACTCCCTTCATTTCGCTTGCTCGTTCTAGCTACCTATAATGCCTGCTCCTAAAGAGCCTTACAGAAATGATTCTGGCTTTATCTCATACACCTCTGATCACTTCCTCAAACTGTCCATGAAAATTCATTACAGTGTTCTCCTTGGAGCCCATACTCAATCATAGATGAGACACTTGCTAAGTGAATTTCCCTTTGATTTTGATCCCCTACACAGAATTCAATGCACAGTACATTATAGGATGAATTAACATCATCACTATCACGCAGCCCCACTACATCCAAATGCCAACTCCACTGGGGGTAAAAAAAAAAAAAAAAAAAAAAGAACAAAAAAACCCCAAATAAACAAAAAACTAGGTCCTTCTAGTGTCATCCCAGAACTGAAACATGATTCTGTTATTGCATTTGTTAACTTGTTATATAGTTTTTGAGGCTAAAATTTACGCTGCAAGAACAGTTTCTTCTTGTGCGGAGGAGACAGTGCCACACAATACAATGACTGACATTAGTAGGTTTTCAATAAATTAATCCATCCAGTTAAGGAGTATACATTATGTGTCAGGTATTGTCTTATGTAAAGCAGATTTATCAGCCAACAAAGGAACTTAATTCTGGTGACTTACCAGGTTCCTCCTAAAGGTTGAGCTTCCCTACTGTAAACATTTGAAATCCAAAATGCCCTAAAATCTGAACCTTTTTGAGCACTGACATGATGCCACAGTGGAAAATTCCACACCTGACTTCGGTGATAGGCTGCAGTCAAAATGCAGGTGCACAACACACAGTTTATTCAGTGTCCTCAAGGGAAAAATACAGCTATCTTCAGGCTATGTGTATAAGGTGTATATGAAACACAAATGAATTTTGTGTTTAGACTTGGGTCCCATCCCTGAGATTTCTCATTATGTATATGCAAATATTCCAAAATCCAATTAAAAAAATCCCAAATCTGAAACGCTTCTGGTTCCAAGCATTTTGGTTCAGGGATACTCAATTGTACTTATTGCTACTTATTTTTTCACTTGTTTTCTGAAATATTCTATGGCTATGCCTCCATCTTATGCTTTTTTGATATTACTCCACAGAATGGGAGCTGTTTGCATACGTGGTAGTCAGCGACTATTTGCTAAACAGTTGCATGGAATGTTAGAAAGCTAATGACTTAGTAAAACTTAAATAAGTGAGACTGCTACCTCCTAGCCTAAAATTCATTCCCTGCGCCCACTCAACATCACAGTTCTTTAGGAAGACAAGTTGTTCTATAGCATAAAGATACAACCTATTTAGATAGTCTAAAGATTCTCCTCTGTTTCTCAAATACAGTCAGTTATGCAGCTCTTACTCCAAAACGTCTCTCATTTTCCTGCTCTTTTTCTTCTACTATTGTTGCCTCCAGGCTTTGCAGAAACACATGTTATTCTCCCCCTAAAATCTGTTCATCTTCTAGTTTTCTTTCTGCCAGCAATTGCACCAAACAGTCTTTTAGTTTTGCACCAGAGGATTAGAGATGAATCCCTCATCTCTAATCTATCACAAGTTTCCTGTGATTTAAACTCTCAAATCAAGATGTTTCTCACCATTTCCCTTACCATCGTCCCCAGCTAATATTATATTCTTCCTGGGACTAGAATTAGTCTCCTAAATAGCCTCCCCATTTCCACTTTCCCCCACAACTCTTCTCCACATTACTGAATTTTCCATAGAAAATACAAATTTGGCCAGGCGTGGTGGCTCACGCCTGTAATCCAAGCACTTTGGGAGGCCAAGGTGGGTGGATCACCTGAGGTCGGGAGTTCGAGACCAGCCTGACCAACATGGAGAAACCCTGTCTCTACTAAAAATACAAAATTAGCCAGGCATGGTGGCACATGCCTGTAATCCCAGCTACTAGGAAGGCTAAGGCAGGAGAATCGCTTGAACCCAGGAGGCGGAGGTTGTGGTGAGCCAAGATCAGGTCATTGTACTCCAGTCTGGGCATCAAGAGCGAAACTTCATCTTAAAAAGAAAAGAAGAGATAAGAAAATACAAACTGTCCACGTATTCCCAGCCTGCTTAAAATCCTGCAATCAGAGCTCTTAGAATAAAACGAAAATATTTAACATGGTCCATTCTACCCATGGTAGACAGAATTTTGGCCCCCAAAGATATCCACATCTCTGGAGCCATGATATGTTATATGCAAGGGGATATTAAGGTTGTGAATCAGTTGACCTCCAGATATGGTAACTGTCCTGGATTACCCAGGATGACCTAATGTAATCAGGAAAATCCTTAAAAGTAGAAAAGAGAAGCAGATGAGCCAGAGAAGGAGATGTGAGGACAGAAAAAAGATGAGTCCTTGAAAGGAGAATTCAATCCATCTCATTTTCTCAACTTTCATCTCATTTATAAATTCTATAAAGTTAAGGGCTGCGTTTGCTTTTTTTGCCTACCAATGTATCCACTGCAGACACTCAGTAAACAGTTTCTAAATGCATAAAGAAACTATTCCTGATAAGAACTCTTACATATTTATAAGATAAATTTCTGTATTATTTAAATATGCTTATCTTTCTTATAGTAAACCGAATGGTGGCCCTAAAAAGAGACCAAGTCTTAAACCCTGAAACCTGTGAATGTTATCCTACAGGTAAACATCTTTGCAGATGTGATTAAATTAGGGTCCTTGAAATGAGGTTATCCTGGATTATCCAGTTGGGCACTAAAAGTCATCCCGATGTCCTTATAAAGGAAAAACAAAGAGATGATACACAGAAGAGAACACAGTGTAACAAGAGAGGTGGGTATGTGGACATGGCCACAAGTCAAGGAATGCCAGCAGTCACCAGATGCTGGAGAGGCAAGAAAAGGTTTCTCCCTTAAGGTCTTCAGAGGGAGTGAGGTCCTGCTGACACTTTGATTTTGTCTCAGCAAAACTGATTTCAGACTTCTGGCCTCCAAAATCTATGACAGGATACATTTCTGTTCTTTTAAGCCAACATGTTTGTGATAATTTGTTACAACAGCCACAGGAACTAAACGAATACACTCTCCTTTGGATTTCTAATCATCTCTTTCCTTTCTGGAATGCCCTTCTTCCCTTCCTTCTCTTCATATTTCAATAAATGGCCAAATCTTATAGTTCCTCCAAGTGCCATTTCTTTCATAAAGCATTCTCTGAATACTTCAGGCCATGTAAAACTCCCCCATCTGTGTGTAAAGATAATTGTTATATAATTTTGCAATCTGGGACTTGTAAACCCACTGGTATATTTTTCTTATTATCCCAAAGAAGCAATGCTGTGTTTAATTTTTCCTGGTGTCCCTCAAACTGTGCATGGGGCCCAATCCATGGGTACAGAGGACCTGGAATGCTCTTCTCCCGGATGTCCATAGGGCTCTGTAGTTCACTTCCTTCAGATGCTTGCTCCATTATCAACTTATCAGAGAGGACTGTGCTGACCCCTCATCCCTCTACTTTCTTACCCTACTGTATTCTACTCTAGTCATACCACCTGATTTATTTTTTATATACGATGTCTTTTACCCTTCTACAATGAGTTGGTGAATTCCAATAGGGTAGGGGCAGTGACTAGCATATAGTAGGAATTCAGTTAATGTTTATTGGGTGAATCACTGAATATAAGGAAATGCCTAATATTTATCTTTCTATTGGCATCAGTTGACTAAGTAGTCTGAACACAGATCATTAAAATGGTAGCTCCTAACATTTCAAATACTATCTTTGAGTTTGATCAAGACTCAGAATTTCAACTCCAGTAGCCCCTTTATTAGGTTTTGGAAGTCAATGACTCATTATGAAACCATCAAGGTTAAAAAAAGAAGTCTTTCTTTTTCTTTCATTTCGTTACAAGGAAGTATTGAAAGTTGAGATGAGAAGAATAAATTATGTAATGCAGCTCCCTAACTCTCTAATATATGTATGATTATGTTTCAGACATACATTGCTTAACACAATGTTAAGCAATAACAAATCAACAGTGGAGTGAACTAACTTAAAAAATGGTATTTAACCAAAAATAATCTGTATTAATATTATATTCTTCATTCTATTTTCACAAATGAGATTCAAATTCATTTTACTTTCAAATAACTAAAATGTTTGATTGTGAAGTTATTGTACAAAAATAATTCAGATAATCCTCATTCTGGCAGATACGTACAAGATGTGGCTCAGAAGCTGAGTTCAGACAAAACAATTTTATGCAAAGGCTAACAAACATATGGGATAAGTTACCAAAAGAGAATTGCTGAAACAAGAAACACCAATACATTCCACTGAGAACAAGGAGGGTATTTACAAACAATCCAAATGAGGGGTGTGGAAGAAGAGTAAAATAAAAATTTAAGACCGCTGGAATTCTCCCCAGCAATGTGTGCCTGCAGTAAACCCATTGTCTTTACTATAATTAAAAGACAATGAAGTGTTCTATGCCCTTCTTAAATATGTTTATTGTTGACACTTGTTAGATCCCTTATATTGAAATCTGTGGACCACCCAAATCCTTTTATTCTAATATAATTTGTCTAAAATGAACACATTATTGAAAACCACATTCTTAGTTTGTACATCTTAGAAACAGCTGATTACCCTCTTTCTATGATGACTAGTCTTTACCTTGTGGGGTACAAAAGAGAAATTGAGGAGATAATTCAAACTTCCCCACTCCTTTGAGCAGAATTACAATCTTAAATGGAGCAACAGTTTGTTTTGATGAAGGAGTAGGTAAGAAGGTTGACTAGCAATTATTTCATGCTGTCAAATTTGAAGAACAAAAACCAAGTTAAGCTCAGTCTCTCCAAAAACAAAGGCAAATAACACATAATCAAATTCTTTCTTATAGAAAGTGACTTTTCCATGAACTGAGACCAAAGAAAGCACTCACTGAATGAAATTTATAGTAACCAGAAAAACAAAGCATTGTTTCAAACTTTCATCCTTTGGAATATGGAAAAATTCTTATTATTTTACTTTGAAAGAATATTCGGTAATGGAACTTTATTCTAAATGCGAAATATCTCTCTGTGATTAGTTAGTTCAGCTGGCTAGATCAAAATGCAAGTAAGTCTGAATCAGGTCTATAGGACACACTCTCATCTTTCTTTTCTAGCACATAAAATACGTCATTAGTGATAGGTAGGAACAAACCAGAGATGAAGGGAAAGCTATTTTTTTAATCCATCATCATTATTGCTAAAACAAACAAAAAAAATAAAAAGTTCACGATCTATTAATAATAGGTGAATACTATTTCATTCAAATATTATTTTGACTATTTCATTCTCTATTAATTCTTCAAGCTACTATAAAAGGGCTCTCATTTATTCTTAAAAGCACCATTTCCCTGCCAACTGTTGAGTCCAATGGACATTTTAAATTACTTACCTGACTTGACCTGTCTGCTACACAGAATACTATGAACCATATCCTCAATTTTTCTATTTTTTCCTCTCCTTTTACCTCTCCAATACCTCATTTCTCTATATGCTTTTCTGGTTCTACTTCTTTTACCATCCCCTTAAATGTGAATCCTCTCCAGGGTTCTATCTAAAACTCTCTTCTTATTCCAGACTTAACCTCTAAACAACAACAAATATGAAAATGGCTCTGACAAGTACCCATATAAAAACAACTCCCAAATTGGCCCTCTCAAAAGAAATCACCCTTTTGCTGATTTTATGTCCAAAATTCCAACAGTTCATTAGAAAACTTGACCCATATATCTTAAGGGTACCTCAAAAACAGTATCTAAATCTAAACTTCTTATTTCCTTCTATTTTCCCAGAGATTGAAGAGCATGAGTTTTGAAGTCAGATAAATATCCAGCTCTGTCACCACCTAGTTATATAGCTTTAATTAATGCATTTACATTCCTTGAGAATTGCTTCCTAGCTACTTTGAGGGGACATTATTATAAGAATTAAATTTGGTTATATAATGGTCCTTCACAAACATGTTCCTGAATTTAGTTTTCTTTTTTTGTAGACCCTCTCCAAGGACCTTAGAGTCATTCCAGAAATTTCTACTTCTCTCTGCATCCATAACCAATAGTAACACAATCTGAACCATTAATCATCCGTCTTCACATCTCCAGCATTTACCCCTTCTGTATAACTACTGCTCTTATTTTAAGTGGACTCCTCCTCATTCTCTAATGCAACTGCCCATGTATATCCCTTCTTCTAACTGGATCTTTAAACTACTCCTCTGAAATAAAAAATACTGTGACTTCTTGATGTCCAAGGGCTAATATTTTATGTTCTCAACATAGGGCCAGAGTGCCCTTTCTATTTGGCCTCCACTTGCCTTTTTCAAGTTTTATCAAGTCCCAGTTTCCCTGGTACCATATGCTACAGTCACCAACTGTTGATGTTGTATGTCCTGTGCCCTGTCAAAGGTACAGAACCTGTCTTTGCACCTTTCTCCTACAGTCTGATACAATGCCTGGTAGAAAGTATGCACAGAACAAATGCTTGCTGAATTAAAAGTCTCTACAGCTTAATACTGATTTTTAAAGTATTTATAGCTGCTGAAAGAGTGCTTTCTGAGACCTAATGTGAATGTAATATTAAAAGGTCAAAAAAGAATTTTTTTCTCCTTACTCAAGACTAATTATCCCAACAATGAAAGAAAATTCTATTACAAGTAATTAAAATAGCCATATCAGAACAGCTTAGTAATACAATTCAATTCAATTAAGTAATATGTTAGGGATGGACAAAATATTATACAAAGAGAGAGAGAGAGCCCTACCTTAAACCTAAGCTACAAACTGCTGTGATTCCATCAGCCTACAGACATTTGAGCAGTAGTTACAGGGGGGACTGACAAGAAGCAGTTTGCCGGAAAGATGGAGGAGACTCCTAGAAACACCTCATTCTAAGAAAAGAGGGGATCAAGTTTTGTTCGGTAATAAAGCTTTAGCATTAATGAAAATGAATAATCCTTAGTAGAACATGGGATGTGTAACTAGGATTCATTGACAGTCCAGAAACAAAGGATATCAGTGACTTAAGAAAGAGAGAGACAAGGCTGGTGCTGTGGCTCTCACCTGAAACTCCAGACTTTGAGAGGCCAATGCAGGAAGATTGCTTGAGGCCAGGAGTTCAGGACCAGCCTAGGTAAACACAGTGAGACTCTGCTTGTATAAAAAAATAAAAAGACTAGCCAGGCATAGTGGTGCATGCTTGTGGTCCCAACTGTTTGGGAGGCTGAGGCAAGAGGACTGTTTGAGCTCAGATAGTCAAGGTTGCAGTAAGCCTGGGCAACAGCTGAGACTCCATCTCTAAAACAAACAAACAAAGAAAAACAGAGAGAGATTTGAAATAAACTTGAAAGAAATGTTTCATTAAAAGAATTTAAAAGTTGTTTCATTAAAACAATTAAAAAGTTATTAGAAAACTTGACTTTTTTTTTTTTTTTTTTTGAGACAAGAGTCTCGCTCTGTCACCCAGGCTGGAATGTAGTGGCATGATCTTGGCTCACTACAACCTCAGCCTCCCAGTTCAGACAATTCTCCTGTCTCGGCCTCCCGAGTAGCTGGGACTACAGGCACACGCCACCACGCCTGGCTAGTTTTTTGTATTTTTAGTAGAGATGGGGTTTCACCATGTTAGCCAGGATGGTCTGGATCTCCTGACTTCGTGATCCTCCCGCCTTGGCCTCCCAAAGTGCAGGGATCACAGGCGTGAGCCACTGTGCCCAGCCGACCCACATATATTAAGGGTACCTCAAAAACAGCATCTAAATCTAAACTTGTCCATCCCCGATTATTGTCCAAAAGATTGAAGTGCATGAGTTCAAATCAATCCTCAATCTTTTTAAATTATGAGGAAATCGGGTGGCAAAAACAGTGCCTTAAAACCTAATTTCACTGGATAAACACAAACAATGCCATGTGGTTCCTTAAGTTTCTAATGCATCAGCAGTGGCACCAGTGAGGAGTACACAGCCCTGTGGGAGATGGGCCATGCCCATCAATAATGGAGGCCAGTGGCACCACAGCAGTCATCAGGGACAGCTAGGAGGCCTCTGCAAATGTGGAGTGCAGCACAGCTAAGCAATGAGGCTTAAGAATAGTGGTGGCTGCTCAGGTGCGGTGGTTCACGTCTGTAATCCCAACGCTTTGGGAGGCCAAGGTGGGTGGATCATGAGGTCAGGAGATTGAGCCTAGTCTGGCCAACATGGTGAAAACCATCTCTACTAAAAATACAAAAATTAGCCAGGTGCGGTGGCGAGCTCCTGTAATCCCAGCTACTTGGGAGACTCAGGCAGGAGAATTACTTGAACCTGGGAAGCAAAGGTTACAGTGAGCTGAGATCGTTCCACTGCACTCTAACCTGGGCAACAGAGCAAGACTCCATCTCAAAAAAAAAAAAAAAAAATTGTGGTGGGACTTGGAATACACAGCAATATACAGCCAAAATGGCACTGGTCTCCAGCAGAGGCAGCAAAGCCTGGTGGGAGAAATCAACATACTCCAAGCAAGGATCAGATAGTTCAGCTCACACTAAGTAGCTAGTGACTAGTGACTAGTGAACTCCCAAATTTCATGTCTATCTAGAATCTCAGAATGGGACTTTATTTGGAGATAGCACGAGTCAAGGATTTGAAGATGAAATCAGCCTAGATTTTGAGTGAGTCCTAAACCAGGACTGGTGTCCTCATATGAGAAAATAGAGAGTTTTAGATGCAAAGACACAGACATACAGAGAAGTCCATGTGAAGACAAAGGGAGAGAACAGAGTGCTGCAGCTGCAAGCCAAGTAATGCTAAAGATTGCCAGCCACCACCAAACGCTGAGAGAGACAAAGAAGCACTCGTCCCTACAGCCTGCAGAGCAAGCATCGCCCTGCTGACACCTTGGTTTCTGAGTTTTAGGCTCCAAAACTGTGAGAGAATAAATTTCTGTTGTTTTAAACCACTCCGTTTGTGGCGCTTTGTTATGGTAGCCCTTGGAAACTAACATACCATGTTTTTTTTGCTAAGTAGGCACCTGTCATATGCACATTGGAGATAAACATTTAGTACTCCCCTAAAATACTTGCAGTGGCAGAAGAAAACACTGCTGAATAAGTGGGGCCTGCAAAAGCAAGGAAGGCCACAAGCCAGCAAGACATGGGTGTTATATTATCAAGAGAAATATATTCCACTGAGATTTGTCTGCATTTTTCTTCTAATACTTGTTTCTGTTATTTTAAAAAGAAGATAGTGTTGCTTTTCTCAGAAATCCCACTGATACAGAATAATGAGAAATCAAAACTCAAATAGCAAAGAAGTGGTTAGTAAAAACCATCATTAACATTAGGCTTTTCTGTTAATATTCAATTCAATGCAACAACAAAATGCATAGTAATATAACACCTTTCTTTTAAGGTAACAATTTAACTACTCTTTATTTCTATAAAATTAAGCTCATTGGAAAGGAAAAGAATTTGAGTCATGACAACTGGCCTTAATGTTTAATGTGGATTAGTTAGATAATAAAGATACAAAAAAAGCACAATAGCATGCACTGCTCATGTTATTTTAATGAAAAAGAACATATTCAACACTATGTTCTGAAATTACTAATTTGCATTTTCTAGGAAAAGAATCCACTCTCATGGAACAAATGAATCATATCTCATTCAGTACAAATGAGAGAACAATAGCAGTTTTGAGGAAAGACTACAAATGTTGATAAATGAGACATACTTAATTCTATGTGACCTGGGCCAGATTTATCAAAACATTCTGCATCCCAGATTTTTCACGAATAAAGGTCAAGTAGGTTCCTTTTGACTCTGACAAGTCATAACCACATGAACTAACTAAATATAATACTATTTTACCGACTATACAGTAAAAGTGAAGAAATGGAAATATACTAAGGGTACATAACCACATGGTTTTTACTTTTTAAAATGGTTTCCATTTCAAAACATAATCCCATGTTTTCATCCAATAAATGTTACTGTTTATATCTGTGGAAATGTATTAGGGTATTATACCTTGTGTAGAAGAATGACTCCTATCATCGAAAGGTTAATGTTGTAATAGGAGAAATAAGACTCAAAGTTAGCAGCATACATTAAGTCTAAATGAATGGCAAAAATAAAGATAATCATTGTATGGAATAGGAAGGTATTACTACTTAATGTGTTATGACAATATTATATAAGATGCAGCGTCTGAATAGGATATGTAAAATGGAAAGGAATTAAAATAAGCAATAATCACACCACCAAAAGCTGGTGAGGATGTGGAGCAAAAGGAACTCTCATTTACTGCTGGTAAAAATACAAGGTGATACAGCCATTTTGAAAGATAGTTTGGCAGTTTCTTACAAAATTAAACATATTCTTACCATACAATCCAGCAATCACACTCCTTGATATTTACCCAAATGAACTGAACATTTATGTTTACACAAAATCCTGCATATGAAGGTCTATAGCAGCTTTATTAATAATTGCCCAAACTTGGAAGCAACCAAGGTGTCTTTCAGTAGTTGAGTGGATAAATACACTGCGGTAAATCCAGACAATGGAATATGATTCCATACTAACAGAATGAGCTATAAAGCCATGAAAAGACACAGAGAAAACTTAACTGCATATTACTAAGTGAAAGAAACTAAATGTGAAAAAGGTACATTGCATGATATTCTGGAAAACGCAAAAGTATGGAGACAGTAAAAAGATCAGTGGTTGCCAGGAGTTAGTGGGGAAGGACGGATAAATAGGTAGAGCTCACAGGGTTTTTAGGGCAGTGAAACTATTCTGTAGAATATTATAATGGTAAATGCTTCATTACATATCTGTCAAAACCTACAGAACATAAAATGCCAAGAATGAACTCTAATGTAAACTATGAACTTTGGGTGTTGTGTCAATATAGGTTAATCGATTGTAACTAATGTACCACTTTGGTGGGGGATACTGATAATGGGAGAGGCTGTGCTTGTGTGAAGGAAACTCTCTGTACCTTCCACTTAATTTTATTACGAATGCTCTGACAAATGAAGTCCTTTTTTTTTTTTTTTTTTTTAAAGCAAAGCTTAGTGGAAGAACTTGGGAGAAAATGTATTCCAGGTAAATACAAAGCTATAAACAAAAGAATGGAGTTAGAAAAGGATAGTAACTATTAAGGATTCAAGTGAAGGTCAGATTGAGCAAAATATGCAGTTCTGAATCAATAATAGAATCTATCTTTAATGAATAGTATGATAAATGATTTGCCTAAATCTGTATATACAACATGTATATGTACACAAACATTATACATACTTATAAAATGAGATCATACTATACATTCAATACTACGTACAATACATAACTTTAAAAAAATGTGAATATCTACTGTTAGCATTAACTAATCCTCAATGTTATCATTAAAAATGGATATACAAAAATTTTGATTAAATACATTCATGGATGTAGTCAACAAACTTGCTGAGTATCTACTGTGTCCAGGGATGGTTTAGATGCACCATAAATTATTCAGCACTCTCATTCTATACTATGGCCAATTATGTTAATTTTACTTGATTATTATCACAAAACTGAAATGAACATTCACATACATAAATCTTTTATACTTAAAAAATGTGCTTTTCAAAGAGCAATTTTTTAGAAGTAGAATCCTAGGCCAAAAGGTGCTTTTATTTATAATATATGTGTGTGTGTGTGTATATATATATGTGTGTGTGTGTGTGCGTGTGTGTGTATATACATACACCCTTATAAATATACACACACACACACACACACACACACACTGCATTCTAGAAACACTGTATGGAATGCTTAAGAATGCATATGTCACCACCTCTTACAAACACAATGTATTATCACCTTAAAACCTTTCTGTGCCCAAGTTTCTTGCAATCTGCTTTTTTCTACCTTTTCACTCCATTTTGCTGTTTTGTTCCCTCAGCCTGTTTTCTCTGTAAGACTTTCTAATACCATTCTCTAATCCCTCTCATCTGAGGCCTTGCATTCTGTTGAGTACTTCAAATAGTCTAATTTTTTTTTCTCAGAACCCTACGTACATACATAGTTTTGAAAGCTGTGCTTTTCCTCTGAGTTTTCAGGTAACAGCTTCTTTCCCTGAACTATAATATTTTTAAAATAGACTCTATTTTGATTTTGTTTTTCTTCTTTACTGATGTTTAAATAAGGCAATGGCTGTCAATACTCAATCATCTAACTTTTGAGACCTACTGTTCCAGTGGTTCCCAGCAGGGGAGATTTGACAAGGTATGAAGACATTTCTGATTGTCACAACTGGGGAAGGGAGGTTGTCTGGTGAATAGTGACCAGGCATGTGGTTAAATAGCCTACAATGTGCAGTATAGCCCCACAAAAACAAGGAATCATACAGTTCAAAATATCAATGGTGCTGAGGCTGAGAAACTGCGTTAAAGGATTAGGTGAGTTGATACTCACTGCTTCACAGCTAATTCACAACATTTTGCTTGCATTAACATAATGCAGTTCTACTGGGGGAGATGTTATGCCTGATCATACTGCTTGGTTCTTAGACCCTGTAAATAAGCAGAGTATATGGAAAATTATATTTCACAACTTCCTATTTTCCAAACTTAACTCCAAGGTTCTTCTAGGCTCTACTGTAGAGAATCCAGCTTAAAATAAGCACATTGTCGCAACCAGTTCGCCCCTTTGGTCCTGATGCAGTATTTTCTAGAAATTATTGCTTATAAATTGACAGAGAAATATGGCTATCTCAAAAATCAGCAGCAACTTTGTGGAATGAAAGCTTACCAGTTTAATGTTTTTTTCAGAACTTGGATCTCTGAGTCAGAAGAGCAGTTGGAGTTTAAGCAAAAGTATCTTTTTACCTCTTTTCTGGGGATCTCTGATTAATGAAGTAAATCCTGATTCGATTTTCCTCAATTCTGTTTCACCTGCCTTATGGAATATCTATCAAGTGGCTTGATAGATATTTTGGTAGAATATTGAGAAAGGATTCATTAGTGGCTGCAACTAATCTACAATTACAAATCATAGTATAAACTATGGTTTTCAGTTATCAATAATAATGGATGCACTTAACTAAACTAATATTACTAGCTCTCCTTTGGTAGACTTCACTTCTTTATTAAATTAACTTCTACTCCAACCTTTCCCTAAAGTAGAACATAAGATGGGTAGATAAAAATAAAAGTATACTAATAAAAATAGCATTAATTTTAATTAATAAAGGAAGTCTATAGAAGAATATCTACATATTTGTAAACTTTTGAAACTGTGAAGGACATAAGAGTAGTAGAAGTTCACCTATTTATTCATTTTTTCACTAATTAGTTAATTCATTTATCCAACTTTAATTAAACACTAGTTTAAAAAGCAAAGTGTAGCAAACACTAATAAATCAACATAAAATGGACACCATACTTCTTGCCTCTGTGACCTTATAATTTTTGTGGGGGGAAAAGGTAACACCTAATTTCAGCAACTAGGGAACAATGTTAAAGTAAAATATAAGCAAGTTTACAGTAAAGTATAGACAGTATCAAATGGGTTTCCCTCATAGATTAGAACTTCTAAAAAAGAATTAAAAGAATTTGGGATCAAAGGTGCCTAGGTAATCTAACTGATGTAAGAAAGTAAAAAATACTGACCTTAATTACATTAACCACAACAAATAATGAGTAGGAAAGGTTAAGGTTTATATAAACATGTAGAAGAAGAGGCCTGGCAAGCAGGCAAGATGCTGCAGTTGTTTCCTGAACATGAACAGGAGTGGGGAGAAGAAAATGGGGTACACTCAAAAGGCAAGCATAAAGGACAGTGCTTCAAATTGCACCCTTCAATTTTATACCTTCATCCTCCTCCCCACCCACCCTTAACTTGTGGGTACACAAAGAAGTTCATGTGCTACATTTGTCTTCTGAGGTCACTCACAATCTCACTTGTTAAAGAATGCCATACCTAGAGAGCATGAAAAAATTACAGTCAGCTGAAAAATGAAACCTGAAAAAAATAGAGATACTAGTGCAATGGAGAAAACTGCTTGGTGAAAAGAATGCTGAGTGAATAAAAGAGAAAAAGAGATAAAAACGGACAAGAAGCAGGAGTCCCTGGAACAGCATAAAGAAAGATAATGCCAGAGCATGATCTCCAGGTCACTTACATGGGAATTAATTGCGGTACTTGTTAAACAGCTGATTGATTCTATTGCCCTACCTTGGAATAACAAACTCAGAATCTCTTAGGGATAGGGTAAAAAAAAAAAAAAAAAAAAAAGTCTGCATTTTAAGAAGTCCCCCAAATATTTTATTAACATTTGGAAACCACTGGAATTGAGGATGAATCTAGTCCTGATGGAAAAGCAATTTTCTGAGGTGTCCATTCTGTTCCATTCGTCTATATATCTGTTTTGGTACCAGTAACATGCTGTTTTGGTTACTGTACCCTTGCAGTATAGTTTGAAGTCAGGTAGCTGTGATGCCTCCAGCTTTGTTCTTTTTGCTTAGGATTGTCTTGGCTATGTGGGCTTTTTTTTTTGATTCCATATGAAATTTGAAGTCATTTGTTCTAATTCTGTGAGGAAAGTCAATGGTAGCTGGATGGGGATAGCACTGAAACTATAAATTACTTTGGGCAGTGTGGCCATTTTCATGATACTGATTCTTCCTATCCATGAGCATGGAATGTTTTTCCATTTGTTTGTGTCCTCTCTTATTTCCTTGAGCTGTGGTTTGTAGTTCTCCTTGAAGAGATCCTTTACATCCCTTGTAAGTTGGATTCCTAGGTATTTTATTCTCTTTGTAGCAATTGTGAATGGGAGTTCACTCGTGATCTGGCTGGCTGTCTACTACTGGTTTATAGCAAAGCTTGTGATTTTTGCACACTGTTTTGTATCCTGAGAATTTGCTGAAGTTGCTTATCAGCTTAAGGAGAGTTTGGACTGAGACGATGGGGTTTTCTAAATATACAATCATGTCATCTGCAACAATCTGACTTGCTTTCTTACTATTTGTATACTCTTTACTTCTTTCTCTTGCCTGATTGCCCTGGCCAGAACTTCCAAAACTATGTTGAATAGGAGTGGTGAGAGAGAATAGGCATCCTTGTCTTGTGCCGGTTTTCAAAGGAAATGCTTCCAGTTTTTGCCCATTCAGTGTGACATTGGCTGTGGGTTTGTCATAAATAGTTCTTATCATTTTGAAATATGTTCCATCAATACCTAGTTTATTGAGAGTTTTTAGCATGAACGGCTGTTGAATTTTGTCAAAGGCCTTTTCTGCATCTATTGAGATAATCATGTGGTTTTTGTCACTGGCTCTGTTTATGAGATGGATTACGTTTATTGATTTGCTTATGCTGAACCAGGCTTGCATCCCAGGGATGAAGCCGACTTGATCGTGGTGGATAAGCTTTTTGTTGTGCTGCTGGATTCGGTTTGTCAGTATTTTATTGAGGATTTTCACATTGATGTTCATCAGGGATACTGGCCTGAAATTTTCTTTTTTTGTTGTGTCTCTGCCAGGTTTTGGTATCAGGATGATGCTGGCCTCATAAAATGAGTTAGGGAGGAGTCTCTCTTTTTCTATTGTTTGGAATAGTTTAACAAGGAATGGTACCAGCTCCCCTTTGTACCTCTGGTAGAATTCGGCTGTGAATCCGTGTGGTCCTGGGCTTTTTTTTGTTCGTAGGCTATTAATTACTGCCTCAATTTCTGCCTCAATTTTAGAACTTGTTATTGGTCTCTTCAGGGATTCAATTTTTCCTGGTTTAGAATTGAGAGGGTGTACGTATCCAGGAATTTTTCCATTTCTTCTAGATTTTCTAGTTTATTTGTGTAGGGGTGTTTACAGTATTCTCCGATGGTAGTTTGTATTTCTGTGGGATCTTTGGTGATATCCCCTTTATCATTTTTGTATTGCATCTATATGATTCTTCTCTCTTTTCTTCTTTAATAATCTGGCTAGCAGTCTATCTATTTTGTCGATATTTTCAAAAAATCAGCTCCTGGATTCATTGATTTTTTGAAGGGTTTTTCGTGTCTCTATCTCCTTCAGTTCTGCTCTGATCTTTGTAATTTCTTGTCTTCTGCTAGCTTTTGAATTTGTTTGCTCTCGCTTATCTAGTTATTTTAATTGTGATGTTAGGGTGTCGATTTTAGGTCTTTCCCACTTTCTGATATTGGCATTTCGTGCTATAAATTTCCCTGTAAACACTGCTTTAGCTGTGTCCCAGAGATTCTGGTACTTTGTTCTCGTTAGTTTCAAATAACTTAATTGTTTCTGCCTTAATTTAGTTATTACCAGTAGTCATTCAGGAGCAGGTTGTTCAGTTTCCATGTAGTTGTGCTGTTTTGAGTGAGTTTCTTAATCCTGAGTTCTAATTTGATTGCGCTGTGATCTGAGACACTGTTTGTTATTATTTCCATTCTTTTGCATTGGCTGAAGAGTGTTTTACTTCCAATTATACGGTCAATTTTAGAATACGTGCAATGTGCTGAGAAGAATGCATATTCTGTTGATTTGGGGTAGAGTTCTCTGCATGTCTATTAGGTCTGCTTGGTACAGAGCTGAGTTCAAGTCCTGAATATCTTTGTCAATTTTCTGTCTCATTGATCTAATATTGACAGTAGGGTGTTAAAGTCTTCCACTATTATTCTGTGGGAGCCTGACCATCTGATCTTTGACAAACCTGACAAAAACAAGCAATGGGGAAAGGATTACCTGTTTAATATATGGTGTTGGGAGAACTGGCTAGCCATAAGCAGAAAACTGAAACTGGAATCCTTCCTTACACTTTATACAAAAATTAACTCAGGCTGGATTAAAGATTTAAATGTAAGACCTAAAACCATAAAAATCCTAGAAGAAAACTTAAGCAATACCACTCAGGACACAGACATGGGTAAAGATTTCATGACTAAAATACCAAAAGGAATGGCAACAAAAGCCAAAATTGACAAATGAGATGTAATTAAACTAAAGAGCTTCTGCACAGCAAAAGAAACTATCATCAGAGTGAACAGGCAACCCACAGAATAAGAAAATTTTTTGCAATCTATGCATCTGCCAAAGGGCTAATATTCAGAATCTACAAAGAACTTAGACAAATTTACAAGAAAAAAGCAAACAACCCCATCAAAAAGTGGGCAAAGGATATGAACAGACACTTCTCAAAAGAAGACATTTATGCAGCCAAAAAACATACGAAAAAAAAGCTAACCATCACAGGTCATTAGAGAAATGTAAATCAATACCACAATGAGATACCATCTCACACCAGGTAGAATGGCGATCATTAAAGGGTCAGGAAACAACAGATGCTGGAGAGGATGTGGAGAAATAGAAATGCTTTTACACTGTTGGTGGGAGTGTTCAACCATTGAGGAAGACAGTGCAGCAATTCCTCAAGGATCTAGAACTAGAAATACCATTTGACCCAGCAATCCCATCACTGGGTATAAACCCAAAGGTTTATAAATCATTCTGCTATAAAGACACATGCACACGTAGGTTTATTGCAGCACTGTTCATAACAGCAAAAACTAGGAACCAACCCAAATGTCCATAAATGATAGACTGGATTAAGAAAATGTGGCACATATACACCATGGAATACTATGCAGCCATAATAAAAGATGAGTTCATGTCTTTTGCAGAGTCATGGATGAAGCTGGAAACCATCATTCTCAGCAAACTATCGCAAGGACAAAAAACCAAACACCGCATGTTCTCACTCATAAGTGGAAGCTGAACAATGAGAACACATGGACACAGGGAGAGGAACATCACACTCTAGGGTCTGTTGGCAGGTAGGGGGATATGAGAGGGATAGCATTAGGAGAAATACCTAATGTAGATGATGGGTTGATGAGAGCAGCAAACCACCATGGCACGTGTATACCTATGTAACAAACCTGCACTTTCTGCACATGTACCCCAGAACTTAAAGTATAATAATAAAAAAAGTTGGAAGCTAACAGAGGTCAGTTGATGAGGTTTAAGAAAAGAAGTGGTCTCTATAATACAAAAATGTAAGGTGAAGATCAAGTACCAATTGAGAATCTGCAGCAAGTTATCCAGAAGATCTAGCTAAGATATGTGATGAAGGTGGCTACACTAAACAGATCTTCTATATAGGCATATAGCCTTATGTTGAAAGATGATGCCATCTAGGACTTTCATAGCTAGAAAGGAGAATTTGTGCTTGTCTTCAAAGTTTCAAAGGACAGGCTATCTTGAGAGGGGCTAACGCAGCTGGTGACTTTTAAGTTGAAGCCAGTGCTTATTTTCCATTACAAAAATTCTAGGACCCTTAAGAATTATGCTACAGCTCCTCTGCCCGTGTCTATAAATTAAAAAACAAAAAACAAACAAAAAAAGCAATTTTCCAAATCTCATCTAGAGAGTGTTTCAAATTGTGGGATGTGACCCATTAGGATCATTATATCAATTTAGTGTGTTCAGTAAGTTTCTTCATTTTGTAATGAAACAGAATGGCAGAATACAGTATTAAAAGATTATATCCTAGCATTAAGGAAACTATTGTTTCATGAAACTTTTGTGTCAGTCATAAATGTGTGTGTGTGTGTGTGTGTGTGTGTCCATTGCTACTCACATGTACTAGATAATGACGTACATTTCTTACAGAAGGTCATGGTCAAAAAAATGTGAAAACCCCTGCCTTATAGAACATGAATGAACATTCACGGGCAGTAGGAGGCTTGAGGAATTCAGTTTTGACCTCAGGAGGAAGAGATAGGCATTTGTGACTGGTGAATCCCTGCTGGGTGTTATATAGGCTTGCCATGACAAACCAGAAAGTGTCATATTATATGTGACTTGATAGCTTCTAAAATCCACTGACTGGTATTCATTATTTCTGATTCATGTGGCCATGAAGAATACAGTCAGGAAAAAAACGGAATATATTTATAGTGACTCTGAAGACCAAGATAGGAAGATGAAGGGCTCAGGAGATACAGTTTTTATTTTGTCTTTTAGCTGAAAGTCAGGACATTTAAACAGAGAGAGGGATATGGGAAGTAAAGAACTAGCTACATAGATAATATAGGACAAAATGGATTTAGTTTTCTGAACCAAGGATACGAAGCCAAAATGGATTTCTGGCAGGGAAAAGAAATTTTCTCATCATTCTTGAAAGAGTAAGTAGCGCTTGATGTTCCTACTTCATTCACCTATTTAATTCCTGTAGTTTGGCTTCAAATGGTCTCTCCAATATCATTAGTGACCTAATTGCCAAGTGCAATGTCCTTTCTTTTTTCTTAATCTTCATCTTAATGTTCTTGAAGTATTTTACCAAAACATTTTCTCTTTTCTTTTTCAAACACCTTTTGGCCTTTTTTCTTTCTAATCCCCTCCTCCACTTGTTGGCTTGTTTTCCCCCTGGTTTCATTCATTCCTACTATGTGAAATTAACTCAAATCTCTAATCATCATCTCAATCTTCATGGGCTTTAACACATCCTTTATAGGCTACAACTGCTCTTCCAGACTTCACTGTCACAGTGCAGCTACTGTTCTAATTGTTCAGAGAATGGAACTGGTGTAAACAATCATGTAACTGACACCAAAATCATATCTTTTCTCCAAATATCGTAACTCTCAGTCACAGTTTGTATGTCCCTTTTCTTCTCTCACCCTTGTTAGTTAGATGGCAATTCCTTTTAATTCTTTGTTCACACTGGCTCACATCTGATCCCTTAGGTAATGTAATGTTTCTACCCCTGTTTAAGCTCTTATTGTTTCATATTTCATATCTAGACTCTGACTGTCAAACCCAGGCAGTGGAATGGAGAATACAAGAGATTATACAGTGGAATTCAGGAATAAAATATTAAAACTTCCTTATTTATATCTCCATCCCTATCTATTTATATCTATCCATCCATCCTCTTCATGTTGCTACCAGAGTGACCTTACTAAAATACATATTTAGTATTGTCACACCCTATGTACCTCCATTAATTATGTATTTTATGATAATGTGCAGAATCCTTAGCTGACATGAATTCATAATCTCGTTACTTTTCTCCACTAATAGCCTAGCCACTCACCATGTGCCGTTCTCTATAAGCATATATATTCCTGTATAATTCTCCTACTCGCTTCCTCTCTGTCCCCTTTCTTTGTCTGCCTAGCATCCTCTTTAGGAGATCCAGTGGGTGAGTATATGATGCAGGTCTTGCCATTCAGAGAACAACCACCTCAGGCCAGAGTGACTGGTTCCCAGGAAGACAGCTGATTGACGCTGAGTTAAGAAGTATCCGGGTGACTTCTGTTACAACCTGCCGGAAAGAGGCACCTTCCCTTTGGGGTTGTTTGGCTGGTAGAAAGATAGATGGGTGCTGGTGGTGGTTATCTTTGCCACTACTTGGGAGGAATCTGTCTGAGGAAACACAAAAGAAAATGGAAAAGAGATAAAACCAGATCCCTTGTTCAAAAACCTCTGCTGGCCTTTTGAGTTACAAGAGCCAAAGGAAGTCCTTTTTCTGTTGTGTTTTGTTTTTTGTTTTATTTCACTTAGGCTAGTTTGAGTTTATCTTCTTTTTATTGCAACTAAAAGTGACGTACTAATAAGACCTACTCTAGGAAGGCTTTGCTGACCTTCTAGTCAGCTTTACTAAATCTCCTTCCGTGTTGAACATTGTTGCTCCTCCATTCCCAGTATTCTGGATCTGGTCACAGAGGTAGATGAAAACTGTCCTTTCAAAAGCCTATTAAACAACAGAGGAGAAACTGTACATCTTTGGCAAAGTCCCAAGTTAATTTTCTATAAGGAAGTTCTCCATCAAACTTAATGAGTTACATAGAAGAAAAAAAGGTCAATTGAAAGCAAATGATCCTCAAGTATTTCTCTCTCTCTCTCTCTCTCTCTCTCTCTCTCTCTCTCTATATATATATATATATATATATATATATATATATATATATATATAGACATACACACACACATACAACTAATTCAAGCCAACAGCCCCCATGCTTTCAACATTCTTCCTATAGCTTGAGGTACAGGATGCTTTAGGTCAACTTCACTGAAAGCAAGAGCATGCCACCAGGATAGAATATGAAAGCCGTAAGTAAAAGCAAAGAGCACTGAAAAGACTGAACTCCTTTTTGCTTTCTCCACCTGAAAAGTTCATATCCCTCTTAACTGTGGTGTCACTCAGAAACTAAATGTAGAAAGTTCTAAGTTGCCATTGCAGAATATCAAATTTAGCTCTAGTCTACCTAAATCTAATGAGAAATTTGTAAATAAGCATTCTTAAAACAAAATCAACAGAAGACCAAATATAAATTTACCATTTTATGATCAAGAAACAGACCAGAATTAATATTTTTTATTAGTTACTAAATTTCCCTCCTCTGGTCACCACCTGAAATCCAGGATTGCAGTTTTTGCTGGTCATGGGTCCAACTAAGTTCCCTGTTCAGACCTTTCTTATCTTGGCCTAACCCTAATATGACATATACAGAACTGAACCAGATATACTAACAGAACATCTAGTCAGGTTTGACTAGTTGGAATTCCATTCATTTTCTTAGAATAAATTGCACTTTAAAAAATGGTTGCATGGGGGCCGGGCATGGTGGCTCATGCCTATAATCCCAGCACTTTGGGAGGCCGAGGCAGGTGGATCGCAAGGTCAGGAGTTCAAGACCAGCCTGGCCAAGATGGTGAAACACAGTCTCTACTAAAAATACAAAAATTAGCCAGGCGTAGTGGTGGGTGCCTGTAATCTCAGCTACTTGGGAGGCTGAGGCAGGGAATTGCTTGAACTGGGGAGGCGAAGGTTGCAGTGAGCCAAGATCACACCACTGAACTCCAGCCTGGGCGATAGAGCCAGACTCCATCTCAAAAAAAAAAAAAAAAAAGGTAGCATGTCATTTTTCCCAAAAGGAAGAAATCTATTTTGGCCTCATATTTAATGGTCACTAATAAATGGAGATAAAAACCTCTCAGGGGGCTGGGCATGGTGGCTCACGCCTATAATCCCAGCACTTTGGGAGGCCAAGGTAGGTGGATCACCTGAGGTCAGGAGTTTGAGACAGGCCTGGTCAATATGGCAAAACTCCATCTCAACTAAAAATACAAAAATTGGCTGGGCGTAAGTGGTGCATGCCTATAATCCCAGCTACTTGGGAGGCTGAGTCAAGAAAATCGCTTGAACCCAGGAGGCAGAGGTTGTGGTAAGCTGAGATCACACCACTGCACCCCAGCCTGGTTGACAGAGTGAGACTCTGTCTCAAAAACGAAAATAAAAACCACCTATCGGGGGATAACGTAAAGAAGTAGCTCCATTTAGTGTGTGATTTCTACATGTAATTCCCATTAATACTAGAGAACAAACATGTAAAAGCTTTATAGAAGGAAGAGAGGAGAAAATTTTTGAAACTTTTTACTAAGGCAACCAAAGATCAATTTTGAACAAGAAAAAGAAATCTTTTGTAACCAAAAAGACTAACAAGGTAACATGTACTGATATTGGCAGGACACTAAAACGTACCTTTAGAAACCTTTTTTGAAGGCAAGAACTCTTATGGAAACCAAGTTTAAACTCCATTGAACATCTACTCTACTTTGGTGATAGTGTTAAAAAAAAGTATAAACAGTAATATGAGGCCTGTATTACTGTTTACAGTTTTTTTTTAAAGCTATCACCAGAGTAAAGTACTTTAGATTGATAATTTAGATCTTACAGAAACATGGAAAAAATTAAGAGTTAATTGGTTTTTAATTCACCTAGTACAAGTTTTAAAAAGGTAATTTGTCATTTCTGATCTGACATCGCTTATGGGCATGGCAACTACAGAAGAATTACGGTACGGGATATAGAAAATGATAGGGAGAGGAAATTGGTTTTGAGTCTTCTTAGATTTTATATCAACATTCTTTTGTTGTTGTTGTTTGCAGGCTTTACTGCCCTATTCATATTTATGCTTGTCAGCAAATTTCCCTTGGCTGCATTCAAAAGGCAGCTGTTCATCCACACTCCTCAGTGAATAAATATATCAAGTCAATTCTTGGCCTGGGGACATGATCTGATTTCTAGAAGAGTTGCCAGCTTCCTTCTTTTAAGAGACTCAGTGTATCACTTGGACCCCAGCAGCTTACATACTTATTTATTTTTAAGTTAACTATTACTATATTCCAACAATAATACTACAAAAGTAGGGTAATCAATGTTGAGATGCCAAGGCTCAAAGAAACAAGTAATGCAATTAGTTAACATCTTAAAATAAGAATGATGCAGATTCCTTCCTAAAAGTTTATGACAGGTACAATTAATATGGTACCCTTATGAGAAGAAGTCTGGTTGATCAAGAATTTGAAACAGGCACAAGCAACTAGCAGAACCTGTCTCATGAGGTCCATCACTGCTATTTTGAGAAGGGAACACCATGGGCAAAATCATATTAGCTACAAAGCTTTTCTACCACCCTAGATGAGCGTTTAGCTCTCACAGCAATGCTTAAAGTTACATAATGAGACTGCTGACAGGGCACAGGGAGCAACCAGACTGCACAATGCAACTTTTGTTTCGATGTTAAGTGACCCACATGAGCAGAAAGTATAATAAACATGGCTTGTGAATACTAGAGGAAACAAATTTAGAGACATGTTTAGAAAGACAGTAGAAAGAGTATTGTGTCAAGTGGTAAAATGTTTTCAAAGGACAAAGTTATTGAAAAATCTAACTTCCCATCAAGGAAGTGGCAAACCTTTCACCTGAAAACAAAATTTGCTAATGAAGATAAAACTGTAAGGTACAAATAGGTCATAGTTCAGTTGGAAAAGAACATTCTAGAGAGAAAAGTGGCAAGAATTGGTAATAATTTTTTCCTAAGGCAGGAAAGCAGTCGGAAAAAACAGTTTCTAAAGTGGCCCTCTCTGTCTCAAAATAATTTATCTTAACATGCATTAAATTTCATCCTTATTACCTGCTTAAAGGTCTGGGTTTCCAATTGGAGTGTATGTTTCCTGAGTGCATGGAGCTTGGCACATAACAAGGGCACCGTATATATTTGTTAAATGAATAAATATGCATGCATTGGTATGCAAGTAGAAAATCACAGCATTAATGCCATCATTTATGGCTTTCCTTCACTTACATGCCTTACTGACATCTATAACTCCGTGGTTTACTCAGTTGAGAGTTCGCCTACTTTAAAAGTTTGAAATTATTACACCAAGTAAAATGAAAAGCACTAATCCAAACAATATGGTATTACTATAAAACCATAACAATGACATTTATATTTTAACCAATAGCAGAGGCCAGTACCAACTGGTTACTCTGGAAACGAGTGACTCAGGTGTGTAACATTAGCAGCATTTGCTTTTTAAGAATTTCTGTAAAACTATTCTAAATAATGATGACACCCAATTTCCAAGTCAGATGTGCAATTACATGACATATCATCCATACTTACAATTTCTCAGTTATTGTGATGGATTCTGACTACCCATGCTCCCTTATCAGGGGGTTTGGGAGGCCTTTTACTGAAGTACAACCCTAGATTTTCTTGGAATCCAAGTTCATTTAACTGAAATGTTCTCAGAACGGAACACTATGTGGTAAAGGCTATGTTGACCAGGGATTGTAGACCTGATGGCATGTGGCAAATGCTTACAAATGGATAGGTAGGTCTTCTGTGTACGCAAAAGTATTAACACTATGAATTAGCTGGATTATACCATCATAAGTTTATTTTATCCCCTCTTCCTTTCTTTACCCATATACTCTAAATCTCTCAAAGATAGAACAGAATCTGATTTTGAGATACGAAAGGATTTAAATAACAGGACAGAGCTCATCGCACTTCAAACATGTCACTGTATTTTGTCTTTGTAAAATTTAAAGCCTTTGGCTTGTACATATTACTTGAATTAACATGTCGGTGTATATGTTAAATATTCTTTACTTATTGTATTAAATCAATGAGTTCTGAGATATAAATGGCATAGCTTATATCAATATAATAATTGTTAATCTTGAGCGAGTCATGTGGCATTTTCTACATGATACACTTGCCAATGATAAAAAAATATAAAGTTACATCTCTTATCAGATCTTACAACTGCAGTGATAAACCTGGAAGAGCTTATAACTAATATAAATACAGTCTACGTCATATTTAGGTATAGACATACACATGCTAAACAGCAACTCAAAAGAATTACCAGAGCATTACCATGTTGACTGAAGTGCTTCCATGACAACGTTGATTAAATACTATTTTCAGGTACTATGCTAAGCACAGCGAATTCTCACAATAGCCTTATAAGATATTGAATATTATTATTTTCCATGTTTTATGCATGAGAGGAAACTGAGGGTTAGAAATGTTACTAATATGTAACATTCTCAAAGTCACATAGCAAGTGCTACACTGATTTGGCTATCTTAGCCATTTGGCTATCCGGCTTCTTCAGCACATTCTTCTTATATGTATACCCTGAGACATTCAGCGATATTTTATCTACACTACCAATTTTACTCTAAAAAAATTCTACTCAATAGCATTAGCTGAGTCACTGCTTTGCTCATAAAAACAAAATTCATATGCTTATCTACTGCCTTACTCAGGTCTTTCCACAGACCCTTCACCACCTGTACTAGAGGAATCCCATAAAAGCCAGTACAGTGCTACACAGTCACCCAGCGTTAGTGAAGACATCATTGCTGAATAAAAGTTCATTTGCTTGAAGTTGGGGGTAGCTACTCAATGAAATAGAAATATGGGATTAAGCAATGCAACTCGTCAGTTTTCTGAAAGGAATAGTTTAAAATAAAACGTGCTCCCCTCACAGAAAAAGCAACAGCATCCGTCTTTCCTCTTCTGCTCCATTTTCAACAATGCCATGGCATTATTTGAACATTTAAAACTAAAAGAAATCTACTGGTTTGTTGTGCTATTAATGTCATTGCTGGATCACCCCTAGATCTTAAAGTCATCATCAATATACTTCAAGAGTACTTCAAAGATACAGGAGGTCCTGGCAACCACGGTGGAAGCAGGAAGCTGCTCTTAGGTAATGAATCTTTTTCACTGGAGATACAGTTCCGGTTGTGATAGAGACTAAACTGAAGCCTCCCTCTTAAGAATAAAAACAACAAAAATAGTCGAAATTGTTTTCTAGGAGAATATGCGTATAGTTGAGATGCCAAACTATTTGTAAGAACTTCAGATGCATATTTTACCTAGATATAATATAAATAAACTGTGAATACAGGTTAGCACTTCCCTTTATAAAAATATTCTGAAATTATAATTCTTAGCTTTTCATTAAAGCAGGTTTTGGCTAGGCAGTTGGACTTCAAATAAATATATGTATTAAGCAATATAAGTACTTCTTCCTAGAGTGCTTTATGCTTTATAATTCAAAATTTTCATTAATGTTGCCTCTCAACTTCAATTAATGAGATTTTTAAAATGATCAGAATAACTGACAAAATATGAATGCAAAGTAGTGTTGTGGTGGGTGAATAAAATTGCTTAATGGACTAAAAACATCAATTGCTTAATTATACAGAATACATTGAGCTGAAACAATATCACTCAGTTTCTATTAAATCTTCCATCAGCAGAGATAGAAGCTTCCTGGCTGCTTGGAGAAACATTTTTTCCAGATCTGGGAGTACTACACAATTTTCAGATACGAGCAACGTGATCTCAGCTGAATGCGTGGGAAACATAGCACTGAGAACATTTCAAATGACACTGTATCAGAGTACATTTGTTGAAACACTGATGAAAAATGGGTATGTACATCATTTGTGAGCACTAAAATATTTAGGAAAGTTAGTCTAATTAGTTTATGCCATGAAAAGTGGCTGATTTACATGCTTTATAGTGGTAAATCTGCTTGTTTCTCTTTAGAATAGAAAATATCAAGCACACTTTTAAACATTTAACTTTAAAGTCTAAAATTGAGTTTATGCCTAAGAAATAACATTGCAGTTTCTAGAGACACCAATTTACTATCCTTCTTAATTATTGGCTAACTACAATTTTTTTTTAAATCAACTGTATTTGAAGAATTATTACTCATTGTAACCTCAGTCTTTGCAAGAGTGAAGACAGACTATAAAAGCCAATCTCTACCTTGTTCACTCAACAATATAAGCCATGTATCCAGCCTTTAATTTGACAGTGCACAGTTAAATAGAAGATTTGCAACACTGCAAATCAAGAAAAATGGAAAATAAAGAGTGGTCTATGTAGCTATATTCTGTAGCTTAAAATATAACGACTATTTTTGCATACATAATAATTAGATGGCAGATGATGGGATAACATATATTTTTTAAAACTGAGAGAGGAAAAATAACACATTAGACATGCTCCTTGAGGTAAAAGTAATCTCATGTAGGTCTTAGGGACCAGCACTTTACAACAGAACTTTCTGCAATGATAGAAATGTCCTATATCTGAGCTGCCAAATACAAGAACCATTAAACAAATGCGGCTACCAAGTACCTGAAATGTGGCCAGTGCAACTGAGACACTGAAATTTTCATTTTATTTAACAAATAGTCACAAGTGCCAGTTGCTTGTATACTGGAAATGCAGTTCTAAACTTCTTTTTGTACCATCCTTGACAATGATACTCTTGAACAATTCTATCACTATATTATGTTTTGTGACAGTAATAAACAATCCCAATGTGTAATTAGAAATTATTTTTCACCATGCTCCTTGCAGTCTTCACTACAGGCCCCAGGCTGAGAGAGCAGCCTCTCTAGGATATTGTCAGCCTCATGACAGAGGCAAAGAAAAGAGAAACTGCAGGCTGCAACTGGCCTTAACAGTTTCTGTTTAAAGGTAATTCATGTCACTTCCACACGTATTTTACTGATTAAAGCTAGCATGACCTCTCTTAATTTCAGTAGGATGGAAGCTAACGTCACCTGGCCAAACGGTTTTCAACGGGACCAGGCAATATGATCCTCCTCCAGGGAGAAGTGGCAACAGTTTTCAAAATAGTACAATCTACCATAAGAATAAAATTTTGATTCCAGTCAATGAACACATCTTAGGTTGTAGGATGCTTTGCTTCAAACTGTTTGCCAGATAGGATATAAAATGACCCTAGAGCTGATAATTCGCTATTTTCCAGGCACCTTTCCAATAATAATAATAACCACAATGATATCAATCACAATAAAAACAGCAGTAACAGAAATAAGAAGAGGAGCAATAGCACCAGCACTCACTGAGCCTCTTCTCTGTGCGAGGCACTACCAAAGATGCTACACATAGATGAATGCACTGAATTCTCACAACAACTCCATGAGGTTGGCATCATTTCCCTTACCCCCCTTATGAGGGAGGAAGCTGAGGCTCAGGCCTGCAGCCAGATAGCTAGGAAACTGCAGAGCCCAATTACAGTCACAGATGGTTCACACAGGATTGGCCTCAAGTCTTGTCCTTATTCCACAATACAGCACTGGTACCCCAATGCCTGGCATCAGGGTTGCTCTTTATTAATTGTTACACCAGTATTTAGAGGCAGCTCCAGTGTCAAATTTATCTACTAACCCTTACCCTAAATTGCCCAACCCCTACATCTCTACACTTCCAAAATTCTTAGCAGCTCCCAATATAAATATCACTCATATCTGCCCCTGGCAGGAAGATACTAAATCAATTTTCTCACCACCTTTCTTGGAAAATGTGCACTTCTAGGGCTCATGTGACACCTCACATTGCGGTTCAGCCTGGAATATGGGTTGACGTTAATTATGGACAATAATCTAGGTAATACCTAAAAATCAGAAACAGGAGATGCCCTCTGGTCTAGATGTCCTAAAAAAGATGGTGAGGGGATGGCCTCAAGGCCTTCTGGCAGCAGGTATCAGAAGCAATAGACAGAGTTCACATCAAACTCAACCCTTTGCAGGGCTTGAAAACAACCAAACTCACAGATTCTAAGGAAACCAGTGCATCAGAGAGCTCAGCAAATTAGCTATTTTAACAGTGAGCAAGCTGAGAAAGAGCTATCAGAGGGACATAGCCAGCAAGCTGATGTTCTGACTAAATAAGAGGTCACAACGCAGAGATAGAATATGAGGGCAAAAAAAAAAAAAAAAATACTGTATTAATTATTGACCACGTAGGACCCTGTGCTGAACAACTACTTACAATAGCTCTAAGAGATGGACATTATTTATCTTCATTTTGCAAATGAGGAAACTGTGGCCATGGGAGGATAAATTCATTGTCCTAGTCACAAAGTGGTAGAGAAGGGATTCAGTCAAAGCTAGGTCTATCTGACTTCAGGAATGAATGCTTGACTATACTCCATCACTTGACTATAGTGTGACTGCAGGATATCTCAGTGTATCTTAACATCATCAGTGACTCATCCAAACCTTAAAGGAGGTTTACTTTAACAACTGGAAACCAATGAGCAAAGGCCTAAAATCTGAGAATACAGTGAAAATCCACAATCCTAAAATGGATTTGCTCTAATAGTGCAAACTTCACAAAAAGTCAACTCAAAGTAGATTTTAGGTCACTTTAGATCATATCCTGCCACAAAAGGATATCCTACTGATCTTTACAAATGCCTGAGTTGACTCCTTTCAACTTTAATTATTAAACATTCTATGTGGAAATAAAGAAAACATAAATTTCTGATCCAGAATGCTGATTCTAAGAATTATTTAGGTGTCAAGTGCTTGAAGAAATTTGCCCCCATTTTAACGTGTCATATAGGATATACCTACATTGTGCAAGTAGATTGGGAGCAGTGCTGCTTTACATGACTAGGGGCCAGTGGGGTATGTGGTACAGTACTGAAACCTGGCCATAAATTAGAACAGATACACAAGAATTTCCTGATAGCACCAATAGTCAAAACTACCAATATGAGACTCCCTAGGCTAAAGCAAAACAAAATCTAATTAATTGGTGATGGCTAAGAGACATAGAAGTTAATTAACTTGGGAGAAAAGGCATAGGGCAGAGACTGAAAGGGAAAAGAGGAATGCTGGATTTAATTGACTATCCTGGCTTCAGCTCTAACCTCTTTATTGTCAGGCACTTTGGCTTGTGATGAGGTATAATCAAACTCACACTACCACACACACATTTTTAGCCTTATGTGGCAAGCAGCAGAAGTAAAAGTTTCAAACTCCATAAAAAGAAAAAGGGGATAATTCAAAGGTTAAGCATAATGAAAACATGGTAGTAAAACCGTCTTCCAAATGACCTGAATCACTGTCTAAACAACTGCTTTTTATTTCTAATCTCTCTTGGGGAGAAATTTATAGACAGGCAGATATAGAAAGATCCTTTTCTGAAAAAAAAATTGGTTTAATTAAGTGGAAGAATTGAATCAAGATGGCTGACTAAGAAAATGCACATTTCTCTGCTTCAGGTATAGACTCAAAAAATGACAGTTGTGAAATGAAATAAGTTAAAAAAAAAACATGTATACATATGTAACAAACCTGCATGTTGTGCACATGTACCCTAGAACTTAAAGTATATTAAAAAAAAAATACAGCTATACCAGCACTAGAAACCAGAAAGGATGCCGCAGAATGACCAAAGTGTGAAAGATTATTACAACTTTCAAAGCAGATGGAATTGGAATTACGGAGAAAGAAGGGAGCAGTAAACATTATCCAAAAGGGAGAAGAGAAAATTACCTTTGAGGTATGAGTAATTCCAGGGCTTTTCCAATGGCAAAGTCAAACAGTTATTTAAAAATCAGGAGAGGACAACCACCAGGGTAGTTAATTTTACAACTCTATTAAGCTGGTTCAATCAAGTTTAGTTAAAATCAGCAGCAGAGGGATGTTATGTGCCCCCAGAATAAACCTCTAAGGAACCAATTTAAATAAAACAATAGTATGAAAAGAATAAAGAAGGACAAGCATAGATTAGATATATAAATTCTGCTGACACTGGAAGAAGAAACCAAGGGAGGGAAATGCCTGACTCTAGCCTATGGGCCAGGACAAAGTCTGAAGCTGCCTTGTGCGAATGGAGTTCTAACACCAGAGAAACACACTTTTCATGAAACAAAATAAAACAGGCCTTCCTAATTTCTGTCCTTTAAGAAGTAGGAAAGAACTTGATTCCCAGGAAATCAGCAACACTCACAGGCCTCTGGTCATGGGCCCCTTCCCCAGTCAGAACCACTATTCCTTGAAGAATTATCATATCATATTCTAAAATACACATCACACAGAAATGCAACAATGATGACTCAACTCGGGAGAAAAACACCATCACTCATTCATTGATTCTACAAATGTCTGTTGAGAACCTACTGCATAAATAATAGAAACTTTCTTTTTAAGATGTGAGGGATATCGCAACAAACAAAGTACTGTACTCATGAAGCGTATATTCAAGTAGGAAAAGAGAGAGACAAAAAACAACAACAACAACAACAACAAATAAACACACAAAATCAATAAACCATGAGTCCCAGGAGAAAACTAAAGCAGGGTAAGCGGGATAGGAAGTAACAAGTGATGAAGAACAAAATTAACTTCACAAAAGACAGAAGATGAGAAATAAAATAGAAAAACCTCAGCACTAATAAACTTCCAATCAGAATTGCATAGTAAGTTCAGGCTTTGACTGTCTGTCTTTGCTTCAAAAACACAGCAAGAATAAATACTATATCAAAACAAGAAGCCAGAAAGCCATTTCCAGGACCCCAGACAAAGCAAACATCTTCATGAACACAAACCCTCACGGACCTCCGAAGATGAGCATGGCTGGACCTGCTTGGTTCCAGATTGTGATGCAGTGGACAGGGCTTTCAGCGCTCACAAGATAGGGAGACCCAAAATGCTCATTCCAGTAGAGAAAGGGGCCCAGGATCTTTGGTTAAAGCCAGGAGCTTCAGGGAAGTGTACAGACGTTAGAAGGCAGGCTGATGAAAAAAGCTACCTGAGACCAAGAGGCTGACTGAAGCTGAAGGGCAGCTACACACCTTAAAAATGGGAACAACAGTGTGGCCGAGGGGCTCAATAATTGGATGTGAATCCAGCAAATAAACTCTCCAAAGGAAGCCAGAGTCAACTATAAGAAATGATTTAGAAATGTGGAATAGAAGTAACTATAAAACTGTTAGGGAGTGGGGAATCCAGAGTAAGAAGGTGAAAACCCAATAGCAATAACTAAACAATAAAAATGAGTTTTTGAACCCAAATTCTAAAATAAAACCTAAAAAATGCTAAAAAGCCAGCCAATGAAATCAATACTCAGAAATGAATTTCCTTCAAATTAAAATGAATTTTATACGGTACTATGACGAAGACTTTTAAAAATAATACCCCACCCAAAGTACTGATAATGATGATGATGACACTGATGATGAAAACAACAGTGATGGTGATGATGGTGTCATTTCTGATGATAATAGTAAACAGCATTTAAAAACTTACTATGTGCCCAACATTATTCTAAGCAGTTTACATAAAGTAACACACTTATTCCTTGCATGATCCCCACAACAGTCTGTGAGGTAAATGTTTAAATTAGTCTGATTCTATCACTGAGGAAACAAAGTCACAGTCAAGTTAAATAATAGCCTAAAGAAACACAGCTGCTACGTGAAGAGCTGGAATTCAAACCTAGGCAGGATTCCACCAGAGCCTGTAAATTTATCTCTCTGAAAGAAGAAAGAAAATATGCTAAACATTTTGAAAGAATAAGAATTGTAAAACACAGAGGCATATATAAAAGAAATTTTTTTTGGATATAAAGAGAAACATTAGAAAATGAAATAGAAAACTATTCAAATAAAAATAAAATATGTGTAACAAATTCTTGGCTGAACAGTAAATTACAGAATTAGAAAATGACAAGGTTGGGGGATTCATTTTGAATACAGTACAGAGATAGAGAGATGGTTAAAAATAACATGAAACATCAATTATGTCACATGAAGAATAGATTGAGAGGTCCCAATAATTGTACATTAGTAGTCCCTGAGGAAGAGAATAAAGGAAATGCTTGACACAATACAGGATGAAATAATGGGTGAGAATCTTAAAAATTACAGAAAATTTTGAGTTCTCAGATCCCAAGCTGGCCTGAAATAGAAAGTGGGTGATATGGTTTGGCTGTGTCCCCACCCAAATCTCATCTTGAATTTTAGCTCCCATAATTCCCACATGTCATGGGAGGGACCTGGTGGGAGGTAACTGAATCACAGGGGTTAGCCTTTCCTATGCTGTTTTCATGATAATGAATAAGGCTCACAAGATGATGGTTTTATAAAAGGAAGTTCCCCTGCACAAGCTCTCTTGCCTGCCACCATGTAAGACATGCCTTCATCTTTCCTCTTCTACCATGATGGTGAGGCCTCCCCAAACGTGCAGAACTGTAAGTCAATTAAACCTCTTTTCTTTATAAATTACCCAGTCTAGGGTATGTCTTTATTAACAGCATGAGAACAGACCAATACCCTGGGAAAATTGGATATCCATATGCAAAAGAGTGAAACTGGACTCGTATGTCTCACCACATACAAAAATTAACTCAAGATGGATCAAAGACGTAAATGTAAGACCCTAAAATAAAAATAGTAGAAGAAAATCTAGGGAAAACTCTTCTGGACATGGGTCCAGGCAAAGAATTCATGACTACAACCTCAAAAGTATAAACAACAACAACAAAAATAGACAAATGGGACTTAATTTATAAGCTTCTGCACAGCATAAGAGAAATCAAAATAGTAAGTAGACAACCTGCAGAATGGGAGAAAATACCTCTAAACTATGCATCTGACAAGGGACTGATTGTCAGATTTACATGAAAGTCAAACAACTCAACAGAAAAATAAAACAAAACAAAACAGAAATAACCTCATTAAAAAGGGGGCAATGGACATGAATACAATTTTTAAAA